>NC_136959.1:68993717-69021217 GCF_032717465.1 Coenobita brevimanus | reverse complement strand
GAGAAATTAAATAAATAGGAGAGGAGTAAGAAACGTAAATATAAGGGAAAAATCGAGGTCAAACTATACAGGTTGGTCCATATATTGAACCTTCCTACCTTGTGTGTTCCGGGGACGGCTTCATCTGCTGTTGTGAGGAGCGTAGATGTAGTGGCTGCTTCGGGTAGTTACTGATCAGCCACGCAATCAGTAGACGTAAAGAAGTAGATTCAGTAACACACGAAAAGGGCTAGAGAGGTAGAAAATGATAAGTAGACACTGGTAACTCTGACTGAGCCGTGACCACAGTACACAAGAATTCTCCAGCTAGTGCCAAAAGGTGCTCAGTGTTTTTTCCAACCTTTCTATATACCTGAGAGACAAATAAAGACAGACAAACTAAAGAGGAGATTGCAATATATACCGTAGAGTAAGCAAAAGATCATAAAGCGTGTTAGGAAAGACGAGATATGAAGAGAATGACAAAATTTTCCCAAGTGAGAGATCGAACGACAGAAGAGGATAATAAGGAAAACAGAACGAAGACTACTCAAGAAAATCAAAGAAAATAATATAAAATGAACGACAGGAAACGAACTGGCGAAGACAAAAATTAAGAGAAATCCGAAGCAGGAAAAATAACTGGAGGTAAAATGCGAAAAACACGAAATGCGTGCAAAAATCAAACGACGACTTTTTTCTCACTGAGATCAAAGAATATCGAGTAATTGAAGTTTTTTTTTTCGTCATGTTTTTTGACAATTTATCTCGTCTGATCGTTCGAATATTGGCGTCATGATGAGAGAGAGAGAGAGAGAGAGAGAGAGAGAGCGGGATGAGTGTATGAAGAATCGTGTTTGTGGTTTGTAATTACAGATGTACCCGATGTAACTTTGTTAGTAGAATCAAAGTCTTAACAGTTTGGAACAAAATTAATGTCAGCCACCACTACCACTGTCACCACTACCACCATCACCACTACCACCATCACCACTACCACCATCACCACTACCACTGTCACCACCACCACTGTCACCACTACCATCATCATCTTCACTGTTACCACTCCCATCACTACAGCTATCATCATCATCATCATCATGGCTACAGTCGCTACCACCATCATCATTACCATCATCATACCACCACAGTCACAACTACCACTATCGCCACAACCACTATCGTATAACTATAACTGTGGACTATTTTAAGGCAAAGGATTAACCCCATCAGACCGAAAACGTTATATTTATTGAAGTCTTGTTATGTTGTGTTTTTTTTTGCCCTGGTAGGATCTTCGAATTGAAGGTTTAGATACATCCTTAAATAACTCCTTCACTATCGCAGATCCGTTCTAAGTTCAATAAAATCGTCTGGAGATAGCACGATTATAATAAAGTAATACGTCAGTGCATTAAAATGGTTAAGGATGCAGCTTTGTGCAAGAGATGTACATTCAGGAGACAAACGTAATGACCCGTGTTTACCTGAAGGTCCAGTTGGGTCACTTCACGGAGGCCGGATGTGTTGAATCGCCTGTGTATTTTCATTAAGCTGGTCGAAGCTCCTGAGTGTGTAAAAGGAAGTGTTTGCCCCTCTGTGGGTATATCTCTTTAATGCCTGAGTACTGTGTGTGGTGGGGAGGGGACAGACCCTATACAGCTCTTCTGAACAGGGTGGAATCCAACACTTTTTGTCTCATCAACTCTTCTGTTATTGACTCCATGCATCCTCTTTCTCTTCGTTGCCGTGATATTTTGTCCTCCTTTACTATTGTTTTTTTGCAGTAGTTATTGCTCTTCTTAAGTCTCCACTTGCGTCATTGCATCCCTTTCCCATCACTGTGTACACCCAGTGCCCGGCAAGCTACAGAATGGCATTCCTTCTCTGTGTCCAGCCATTTAGGTAAAGAGCGAACTGGTTCTCTGTCCTTTATGTGACTGGTAAACACTAGAACTGTCGTTTTAGTCAGTCCGCCTCTGCCTGTGACCTCCAGTCTTTGAAAGTAATGTGTCTAGGCATTTTCGAAATGAACAACTCTTGATTATGGTTTCCTTTGTTCCTTTATCCCTGGAAGAGACAACTTTTTGCAGGTTTCAGCCTTCGGTTCTTTCTTTTTACATGAAAAAATAGTGGCAGCAAATATCCCATTTGTTTAGGATATACTTTGTACTCTTGAATATATGTTGCATTCAGGTTTCCATCAGGAAGTATACCCTATCCTGTAATCACCACGACGTCAAATCTATTTATGTTTCAAGTGTGGCAAAATGGCTCAGTAATGTACATAACTTTGCTTAACCTCTGTTCACCTGAAGGAAACATTAGCTTCGGTGACTTTTTCTCAGGTAGTTAGGACGTGACTGTAAAGCCTCCCTACCCTCCTCCAAGCCTGGCCACAATCCTAAACGAACTCTTTTTCAGGTCAGTTGATGGCGAAGTGTAAAATTGGTGAGTCGGTTTGCGTAGTAACCAAGGAGACTTAGTCCCTCCTCATAACTAATGCCCATCGAATATCATGACACCACGACTTACTATTCAGATTGTCAGTGTGTCCCTGTTCCGTCAGGTGAAAACAAATTGCCGTCTGGTAAGTTAATAATACAGGGTGTAGCACATTGTCATAGCTTTAGGGGGTACTTCCTGCTGTCATTTCCAGTCAGAAATGTTAAAGGAACATGGCTCATTTCACAGTGGTTACGAAGATATTACTGTAGCGAGCTGTATAGTTAGGGAGAAAGGTTCCACCAATATTTCACCTCTTCTTTCTCTACTGATACATATTCCTAAACTGACACAGTCTTGATGTTGATGCAGTGAAACAGTAAGATTTTTTTTTTCCCCATGCCTGTACTGTACTGTACAGTGAATCATTGCAACTGCCACTAGATTTTATCGTATGGAGTCACACGAAAGACGAGATATGCACATGACATCCGAAGCTGCCAAATGATTGGTTGTTCTAAAAATTACACGTCGGAGATCACACGAGTAGGGATATGTCTGCAAGGTGGAGCTGGCCATTTGTGAACATCAAATGCAGTACACAAGACGTCGACTCATTTTACCCAAACCATAAACCTGACTTGCCATACAGTATCATATATGTGGCGGTAACAGACATTCATATATTACCACCTGCGAGGGGTACGAATCAGACTAATGTTGTCCAGTGCGTGTAAGGACAGATGTCCAGCCTGCCTTACTTGATGGCATTAAATGGTCACTAAGCTCCAGTCACTTTTTGGGAATCGAAGTCATGCAGTGCCTTCCCTGCCTGGGACGTTCCAACCACTGTACCATCAAGCCTTTTGCCAATAATAGCCTGATAACCATCATATGCCTATGTATGTATGTATGTATGTATGTACGTATATATGTATGTAGGGTGATTCACTACGGAGGCGGCTGAGGCCCCAGAATAACGCCAAAACATCAGTTATTAATTATCGGATTTAAATTAATCTCTACTTTCAACCTTCTGTCAGTGTCAGTTATAAATTGCATATGAGAGATTTCCCAGCGTTTGAACTGAACGAGTCACGCCGGAAATTAAATGCTGCTCCCCCACCAGTGTGCCGCTGATAGGCAACACATAGTGAGCCGCTTAATCCACTGATCATGTCATACTGAATAATTGACCGCGTATTTTGAATTTTCCTGAGTTAGCTCTAGATTGTTTTGTGTTTGGCGACACTTTAAGGAAAAAGGATTTAAGAACAACCCTCACATATTTGCCTCATTAAAAGAAAGCACAGCGAGAGAGAATGCAGTCACTTCTTTGAAACAGTGGGTTTGCGATTAAACGTTGAAAGAGACGCCGTTCAAACTTTGTGTAACAGTGGATAAAATTGTGGTGAGATGAAGAAAGAAAGTACCACAATTTAATTCTGATAATTAATAACGATAATATCTGGGGCCGCACAGTAGTGAATCACCCTGTATATCATCATCATCATCATCAGCCACTGCAAGTCCGCTGGTGAACAAAGGCCTCCCCCAACCATCTGCGTGAATACCATGACTGAGCCTATATATATATATATATATATATATATATATATATATATATATATATATATATATATATATATGTGTGTGTGTGTGTGTGTGTGTGTGTGTGTGTATAAAACATCCCTTATTTCAGAACATACATCTCTCCACGCTATATCTCCATAACCCTTGAGAATTGACCCATGTTCACATAACACATGTGACTTCAAATCACCCTAGGAAGCACCCCAGAATTTATGACATGTCGTTGCGTTACACCCTGTATGTTATACGTGCACAAGCGTTCGTACTGCCTCATACCGTATACCCTAAGAGCCGTATTTATTCAGTCACCCAAGACTGAATTGTTTGTTTATTTTTATTATACCTGTCCTTTCATTCATACAGTTCCCAAAAGCACTTCTCAACCAGATCAAAATGAATGTTAAGGTGGCAGTATAAACGGAAGACAAAATGGCCTTTGCTATTAGTCACCTGTTACGGAAACTTGCTTCATTAGTAAATTAATTAGGCTCCTGTATAAATACTTGCCCTGCAGCCCTAGGTGGATATGACAGCAGTGGCGGCAGTTGGTGCATTATGTTAGGGGGTCTGGGGTACTGATGTGGTGGCGTTGAGGAGGGTACTTTGGCATGAATGGCCACACACACACACACACACACACACACACACACACACACACACACACACACACACACACACACACACACACACACACACACACACACACACACACACACACACACACGAATATTTACACCGTAACCCTCTCGCGGTGGTGACATCTCTAGTATTCTTTGTCAAGCTAACACCAGACGATTTTATTCAGCTGAGAGTGAGTCGCAGGAGCCTGAGTGATTTGTACTGTCACCATTAACCTTGTCATGGTCGAGACAAATCTAGTATTCTGTTCCGGCTGACGACATGACGATTAGACTAAGCAGAGAATGAATGCCGTTGTCTGTCTCTCCTCAGGGTGTTGCTTATACTCTTTTCACCCTAACCTGGCCCAGCTTTTCGTCCCTATGCAGCTTATTTCACGTGACTCAGTGGCAGGATATACAGTGTTATGGACTTACGGCCTTTCTATGGCCTTTTTTTTGTCCTTTTTATGGCCTTTCTTTTTCCTTTCTATGCCCTTTCTTCGCCCTTTCTATGGCCTTTCTTTTTCCTTTCTATGGCCTTTCTTCGCCCTTTCTTTGGCCTTTCGTCGCCCTTTCTTTGGCCTTTCGTCGCCCTTTCTTTGGCCTTTCTTCGCCCTTTCTTTGGCCTTTCTTCGCCCTTTCTTTGGCCTTTCTTCGCCCTTTCTTTGGCCTTTCTTCGCCCTTTCTTCGGCCTTTCTTCGCCCTTTCTTCGGCCTTTCTTCGCCCTTTCTTTGGCCTTTCTTCTCCCTTTCTTTGGCCTTTCGTCGTCCTTTCTAGGGCCTTTCATCGTGAGTAGTGCCATACTGTACTGCAGACCTGCGCCTACTACTCAGTATTCAAGATGGAGAGATGACGTTTTTAGGTCAGGTTAAGGTGAAAAGAGTATTGTTGTAGGGATGTAGGAAATATATCCAAGACTATAATGTATACAGTATCAGATCTGTCAGTGAGGCTCGGTATATGTAATTATGTATGGATGGATGTATGAATGTATGTATTAATTTTTACATGTATGTATCTGTGTCTGTCTGTGTACGTTTAATATCAAGAATGTCTGTCTGTCTGTCTACGTCTCTGTCTGGCTCCGTGTATACTTTAGAGCATGTGTATATGTCTGTGTACTTGTATGTATGTATGTATGCTTATTGGCTGGTGGTGGCTGTATCGACAAGTGTATGTGTATTTAGGGAAATTCTCGTGTGTGTGTGTGTGTGTGTGTGTGTGTGTGTGTGTGTGAGAGAGAGAGAGAGAGAGAGAGAGGGTCCAATCCCCACCCATTTTGCGACAACCAGTCTGTGTATAACGACAACACACACACACACACACACACACACACACACAAGATAACTGTTGCTGTGTGCGTTGTGACAGGTCCAGAGACACTCGTTTTGCAAATGGGGGGGGGAGTCGAGATTCTCCCCCCCCCCACGCTCACATGAACTTTTATGTGAGTGACAGAACATGTGTGTGTGTGTGTGTGTGTGTGTGTGTGTGTGTGTGTGTGTGTGTGTGTGTTTGATAGTCTGTTTTCGTCCGTGTGTGTGTGTGTTTCATTGTCTGTGTTCGTCTGTTGTGTGTGTGTGTGTGTGTGTGTGTGTTTGTATGTGGATGCGCATCTGTGTGGTGTGTGTGTGTGTGTGTGTGTGTGTGTGTGTGTGTGTGTGTGTGTGTGTGTGTGTGTGTGTGTGTGTGTGTGTGTGTGTGTGTGCCGGCAGTGTTTCATCCCCGGGGCAATCGAGGAATTTATTGTGTCGCTTATTGGTGGCGAGGCAGGCAGGCAGGCAGGCAAGCAGGCAGGCAGGCAGGTAGGAAGACAGGCTGGTAGGTAGGCCGAGTGGCAGGTAGGGATGTACACAGGAGTACATAATAAGTACAGTGAACAGGAGGCCCTTTGGCACATGAAGGGGTAATTTCTTGGGTACACTACTGCATCCTCTGAAGATCTTATTGCCTGTGTGAGAAAGGGATAGAAAAGAGGAGGGTATGGAGTTAGTACGGAGGTAGGCAGGAAGGTAGGGAGGAAGGTAGCTGTCTGGCAGTGAAATAGGATGGGAAGTAGGTAAAGAGCTGGTCCGGAGGCAGGCAGAGTGATAGGCAGGGAGGTAGGTATGGAGGTAGAGTAGAAGGTTGGAAAGGTAGTAGGGAGGGCGGTGGTACGGAAGTAGGTAAGAAAGTAGGGAAATAGGGTTATGTATAAGGAGAGAGGCACGGAGGCAGTTTGAGAGGTTGGAAGGTTGGGAGGTAGGCATTGAGGAGAGTAGGGAGGAAGGCGGGAGCTTAGATAGGATGGCAGAGGCAGACAGGCACAGACGTAGGATTGTAGGTAGACAGTGCGGCAGGCAAGAAAGTGGTGAGGTAAGCAGGTAGGAAGACCGCCAGGCAAGCAGGCAGGCTGGCAGGAAGACCGCCAGGCAAGCAGGCAGGCTGGCAGGAAGACAGGTAAGAGGGCAGGAAGGTAGCTGGGTAGGCAGGGAAATAAGAGGGTAGTAAGATAGATATGCAGACAGGAAGGTAGGGTGCAGGAAGGGAGGCAGAGAGAGAGGTAGAAAGGTATTTACAGAGACAGAAAGGAAGGAAACTAGACACTGGGGGAAGCAGACAAGAATGGAGGCAAGCAAGCAGGAAGGGAGGCACGCATAAAAGTAGGTAGGGCGCAGGAAGGGAGGCAGGCAGGGCGGAAGGCAGGCAGGCATGAAGGAAGGCAGGCAGCGAGATGGCCAGTTGGGCAGGTGGGCAGTAAAACAGGCAAAGAGATTATTATTGATGCAGGCAGATGTAGAGGGAGGCGGGGTGGAGGAGTAGACAGAGAGATAGGCAGCCAGGCAGGGGGGGTCAGGCAGTTAGACAGGCAGGAAGGTAGGGAGGAAGACAGGTAGGGAGGAAAACAGAGAGGTAGATATGTATACAGGTAAGCAAAAAGACAGGCAGACAGGGAAAAGAAAAGGAAGGAGAGAAGGATAACACTCAGAAAGGTAGACATAAGGCACAGATGAGAGGGGTAGGCAGGTACATGGTAAGTATTGAGGTAGGCGTGGAGGAAGGCAGGTTTATACTAAGGGAGGCAGGAAGGATAACAAGCAGAGCAACAAACAAAGAGGCAAGCAAGGAGGCAGTAAGGAAGGGATTATGTATGAGGATGGGGGCGTGCTGGGTAAAGGGGAAGTAGGCAGGCACTGAGGCAGGGAGGCAGGAAGGATGGCAGGCAGGATGGCAGACAGAAATACGGGGTTGCAGGTAGATGAGAGGTAATGGGAAAGTAGGCAGGTAGATACTGAGGCAGGCAGGAAGGAAGACAGACAGTGAGGACGGAAGGTAGGGAGGCAGGCAGTGAGGCAGGGAGGCAGGAAATAAGGTAGGGAGTGAGGCATGAAGAAGAGGCAGGTTACGTAGTAGGGAAAGTGAGAGGGATTTACTGAAGCAGGGAGGAGGGGAGGTAGGAAGCCTGGTGAGTTGGTAGACAGGCAGGAAATGAAGGAAACACAGGATGAGGCAGGTGAGGAGAAACGTGGAGAACAAGAGAGAGGAAAGGGAGAGATGGAAGGAGGGAAATGAGAAAGGCAGAGAGGGCAGGGAAAGGTGAAGTGAGGCTGAGGGAGATGGAAGGGAGGAGATGAAGAGGAGAGAGAAGATTGATTGGGTACACAGCTGAAGGGATGGACAGTTTCCCCCTCCCCCCCTTCTCTCTCTCTCTCTCTCTCTCTCTCTCTCTCTCTCTTACTGAATAAATACATACCAGATTGTACTCTTACCCTTGGGAAATTTCTTGAGAAAGTTTGAGATGAGTCAGAATGTTATCATCTGGGCACAAACAATTCCTTCACGCAAGCATCACTCCCTCCATTGTGATGACGTCGTTGGTGTTAGTCTTGTGGATGGTAGATGATTTTATTCAGCTAGGGAGAGAGCCATGGTAGTGAAAGGGTTAATGAACATCATATCTACACCATCCAGCTCAAATGTCTATGGTAAGCTGAATGAAATCGTCTGAAAAGGGAAATAATATAAAAGACGTAAATATAACGAAGGGATTGATCATTTCTCTGTCTCGCTTGAAATCCAAAGTGGCAGATGTATTAACAAAGGGACTGATTTAGTGACAGTGGCAGTGTTGTTGCGTGTAATTTTGCAAGTAACAGCGAGGTGGTGCTGAAGGAAGGGAGTACAGGCAGTGAGTGCATGACAGTTTTGATGCTGACATGTTCTGTATGTTAAGCAAAATTGATAGGAAATTTAGGCTCTTCCTTTATCTGTGTATACATATATACGTATGTATCTGTGTTCATTATTTTAATCTCTCTCTCTCTCTCTCTCTCTCTCTCTCTCTCTCTCTCTCTCTCTCTCTCTCTCTCTCTCTCTCTCTCTCTCTCTCTCTCTAGTATATACTGTACACACACACACACACACACACACACACACACAGATAGATAGATAGATAGATATGATTGCCAGTCTCTTCCAACATTTTATTACTCATCACATGTCGTTACTGATGACAAATTAAACAGTATCTAAAAATGCTTTTCTATAAAATATATCTTTCGTGTTTGTCTGTCTGTCTGCCTTCTATGCACAGTCACAATTTTGAAGCTTCAGTGTCCAATATTTTCGTGGACATAGATATGACCCAGAGCAAGGCCACCAGCAACGTGGGGACAGTGCATCGGGTTTAGGGGGATGGGGACGCAGCCTCCGACCTCGTTTCCAATATATACAAGCTAAATTTTGCACGGCCATGGATAAAGGCGAAAGTAATTAACTGGCGCCGCAGGAACTATGCTTGGCTGTTTTGGGAAGGGAGCTCATCCGCCGACTCCCTCATCCTGACCTGGTAAAAAAAAAATCCTTATTTTTCTGTATACAAGAATGGAATTTTGCGTGGGTTACAGGAAGAGTCGCTTAGGTTGTAGACACAGGGGGAACTGCCGTAGTGGATTAGAGGACCAGCAGCAGTTCCCACCCTGGACCTTAATATCCAGTCATCAAGGTAATGGACTGAAATTTCGTATGTAGCTACTCACACATAGATACTGGCATAAGTAGGTCATCGGTACCAAAGGACGTTGTGGAAGGTGACGCAGCCGCCAACCCCGACCCCCTTAGAAAATAGCCACAGTTTTCCTTGGTGGGTGTCGTATACCAGCGGGTGTCTGCACTGAATGGTGATGTGGTGGAGTGCGTGGATGGAGTGGACAGTTCATGGACGTTGCATCATACACCCAAAAACTTACCTCGCCTTAGATTTCGGATTATTGGGATGATAGAAAAAGTGATGATAATATGCCGTATTTTTATGAGTCACGATAATATTTAAAGTTATATTTGTTGTCCATGATGATGTGGTCACACCCGCTGTCTGCAACATGACATATCCAAACACCGCCACATAACACTGACAATTATCACATAAAGTTTTAACCATCGCTCTGTGAGAAAAATTGTCAGAAGAAGATGATGATGATGATGATGTGACCTCGACGTCCTTTGTGGATAATTAGGCACCACCACAAAATAACTAAATAAATAATAATAATAATAATAAAATAATGCAGTAGGGATTTTGAGGATTTTCCCACCCATAACTATTTTAACCCAATCCGGTACATGTTAAAGGTGGCCTGCCTGGACGCCCTCAGTCTATATACAAGAATATTACACGAATTTTGAATCAGACTGCCAGCCCTTTGATTCGTTGCCTCTCCTCGGTTCAGTATTTCAGGTACGTGTGTAAATACTTCACCTTCTATCGGTCGGGGCAACTCCATTTATTCCAGCACACGCCAGACGATTTTATTCATCTGAGAGTGAGTCACAGGAGCCTGAGAGTGTTAATCTTTGACCTTTAGTATATTTCTCTAGTAGGGAAAATATAGTAACTGGAATAATTGATTTTTTATTTTTTACCCCATGCATAGCTATGATGTCTCTCAGCTGAAGGAAATCGTCTTTTATCTTTCTCTTTCTTAACCTCTTTACTACCATGACGTCTTTATTTTATTCTTTTCTCATACCCAGACGATTTTGTGCAACCTAGAAGAGAATTTTCCAATCTGAGGGGTTAGCGACGGCTTTCACTAACCCCTCCGCTGGAATTAACTTTTTTTTTTATTACACCCGCCCTGCCGAAGAGAGAGCGGGTGGTATGTTTTGCTTGCCGTGTGTGTGTGTGTGTGTGTGTGTGTGTGTGTGTGTGTGTGTGTGTGTGTGTGTGTGTGTGTGTGTGTGTGTGTGTCAGAATTTGTTTACGTTTGTACTTATGTAAGCCAAAAATTTCCATACCGAGGTGTGTAAAAATTTTCCGTACACATGTGTATATATAAGAATCCGTACATGTGTGTGTAGATTTTCCGTACATGTGTGTGTCAGACGTGCGTACACCTGCGTTAATTCCCAATAATGAAGTTGTGTATTTTATGTACTTTTTTAGTTGTTTTTTTGCAGGTGTGTAATTTTTGTACGTTATTTTTTATCCTTGTTTGTATTAATCTGTATTTTTACCTGTAACTCGAACTGTGAATTTAGAGAGAGAGGGGGAATGGTGTATGCTTGTTTGTAGAGGATGCGTGTGTGTGTGTGTGTGTGTGTGTGTGTGTGTGTGTGTGTGTGTGTGTGTGTGTATGAGAGAGAGAGAGAGAGAGACGAGAGAATAATGTGTTTGCTGAGAATATAACGTGTGTGTGTGTGTGTGTGTGTGTGTGTGTGTGAGAGAGAGAGAGAGAGAGACGAGAATGAAAAGAATTTGTGGAGAATGTACGTGTGTGTGTGTGTGTGTGTGTGTGTGTGTGTGTGTGTGTGTGTGTGTGTGTGTGAGAGAGAGAGAGAGAGAGAGAGAGAGAGAGACGAGAATGAAAAGAATTTGTGGAGAATGTACGTGTGTGTGTGTGTGTGTGTGAGAGAGAGAGAGAGAGAGAGAGAGAGAGAGAGAGAGAGAGTCGAAATGTGGGGAAGGAAATAGAAAAGAGGAGGACTGAAAGATTTTTAAAATGTTCAGAAAAAAAAAAATCATCACATGAGAAAAATTCAGGAAGAATGAGAGAGAGAGAGAGAGAGAGAGAGAGAGAGAGAAATTGCTGGATTGAATGAGTGAGTGGGTGAGTGAAAGAATGTAAGGTGTTCCGACTGACACACTACTGGAAAAAGTAAATAATAATAATAATAATGATAATAATAATAAGTGTGAAAGTAAGAGAGTAAGCGAGAGTAAACGAGTGAGTGGGAGCGAAAAAGTGAAGGCTGTTCCGAGTGAGTGAAAGAGAGTGGAAGTGAGAGTGAGTGAGAGAGAGTAAGAGAGTAAGCGAGAGTAAAGGGGTCATATCTTACCTCTGACCTAACATTACTTCCAAGGGTCACCTGTTATGAGCCAGGCAGCAGGCAGGCAGGCAGGGGGTAGACAGAGGGCTTGGGAGGCAGGCAAGCAGGCAGGCAGGGAGGTTGACAGGGAGGTAGGGAGGCAGGCAGGCAAGGGGTACTCTGGCAGGTAGTGCGGTAAATAGTTAGATGGCAGGCTGTGGGTAAGCAGGCAGGTAGGCAGACAGGGGGGGATAGGTAGGTAAGCAGGCAGGCAAAGACACACACAAGCAGAGACGTAGGGAGGGGATAGGTAAAGGGCGGGCAGGCAGGCAAGGAGGAGGTAGAGAAGGAGGCATTCAGACAGGAAGGAGGCTGACAAGGAGGGAGGTGGAAAAGGATGGAATAAGGTAGACAAGCAGGAAGGGAGGAAACGAGGAATGGAGGCAGGGAAGGAGGCAGGGAGTGAGGTATACAGAGAGGGAGGAAAGGAAGAAGCGAGGTAGGCAGACGGGGGAAGATAACAACATGGTGAGAGGTAGGAAAGGAGGTAAAGGGAGGGTTATGAAAGGAGGTATGAAGGGAAGCAAGGGATGGAGGGAGTTGGCAGGGAGGGGAATAGGTAAACACACAGAAAGGTGGAAAAACTGCAGATAGGAATGCATTTAGTTAGGCGATGCTAATAGAAGGAAGCGGGAGGTGGGCAGGAAGAAGGTAAGGCAGGCTGGAAGAGAAAGGCAAAAAGAATGGGGAAAAAGGCAGAAAGAATGGGGGAAGGCAGGAGGGAAGCGACGATGGTAGACAGGATGTGCGAAAGGCAGGCAGAAAGAAAGGAAAGGCGGCGTTAAAGAAAGCAAGAAGGAAAGCATAAAGGAAGGCAGAAAGGATGGGAGGTGGCAGACAGGCAGGGAGGCAGACAGGACAAGAAGGAAAGAAATAGGAAGAATAAAATAGACAGACAGGAAAGGAGACAGGGAAAAAAAGATAAGCTAGGAAAGACAGACGAAAACAAAAAGGTAAGCAGCAGACAGACAGGGAAAGTTGCAGGAAGGTAGATAGCCAAGGAAGTAAGAAGAAGGTATAAACAGGTTGATATGTATAAAAGCAGTGAGGAAAACATGGAGTTAGGCCGAGGAAGGGCTGAGTGGCAGGCAGGCGTGATATGATGGACGGTGAGAGTAACACTGAAAGCATACAGGAAAACATGAACCCCCCCCCACCCATCCCACCCACCCACTCACTGCCCCTCAACACACCCCACCCACAGTCCCTCTCCCACCCACAGTCCTCCTCCCACCCACAATCCACCTCCTGCCCTCCCCACCCACTGTCTTCCTCCCCACGCCACCCGACAGTCCCCCACCCACCCCACCTGCACAAAGAGGATGAGATTTAAGGGGTAATTTGTAGAAGGGAGAGTAAGTGGCATTATGTGGCTGGGTGATTTACTACCCCCTCCCCCCTCCCCACCCCTCTCTCTCTCTCTCTCTCTCTCTCTCTCTCTCCCTGGTTTCTTTTCTTGATTATTCCTTCCTTCCTTCCTTTTTCTTGACTCCTTCTTGCTTCCTGTATTTCTCTTTCCTTTCCTCACCTCCTTCCTTCCTTCTTTCCTCAACTATATATTTCCTCCCTTCCTTCCGTTATCTTCTCTCCCTGCATCCCTCCATCCTTTCTTTAGTACTTTTATCCCATTCTTCCTTCTTTCCCTCCTGTCTTTATCTTTCTCTCCTTCGGTTCTTTCTTCCCCATTTTCCTCTCCCCCAGTCCTTCCCTCCTTCGCTCTTTCCTTCATTTCTTCTTTCTCCTTGTCTTCCTTCTATTTCTTGTTAGTCTTTCTCCTTCCATTGACCCATAATGCACGTCTTTCCATCCTCCTCGTAGGCATCCTCTTTCCTTCCTTCCTTCTTTCCTTCCATCGTTCCTTCTTTCCTTCCTTCTTTCCCTCCTTTCTTTCATTCTTTCTTCATTCCATCTTTCCTCCCTTCCTCTATTCTTCTTCCTTCCTATAATTCTTCTTTCCCTCAGTTATTCTTTCTTTTGTCACTCTTCCTTCTGCATTTAGTCTCAGTTCTTCCTTTCTTTCCTTCATGTTGTCTCTCTCTGTCTGTCTTCCTGCTTTCCTCCTCGTTCCTTTCCTTGTTCTACTCTTTTTTCTTCATTCTGTCATTCCATGCATTCATTCATTCATTCTTGTAAACTTTTATTCGTTCTTTCATACATCTGTAAAATAAATTCTTCCTTTTCTCCTTCCTTCCTTTCTTTTTTCTTCCTTCTTTCCTTCCTTCCTTCCTTCCTTCCTTCCTTCCTTCCTTCCTCATTCCATTCCGAATCTCTCCCTCCCCCTCCCTCCCTCACTTTAAGCTTCCTCTCCCTTTAATCTCCTCCATTTATCCTTTTCTTCCCACATGCCTTCCTCTTCCTCTTCCTACTCTTTTCCTTCTCTGCTCCTCAACCTCTTCCTCTTCCTCCTCCTCCTCCTCCTCTTCCTTATTGTCATCATCATCATCATCATCCTACCTTTTTCTCCTCTTCCTCCTCCTCCTCCTCCTCCTCCTCCTCTTATTTTTTTTTCTTCTTCTTCTTCTTTCTCACCCCCCTCCTCCTCCTCCTCCTTTTCCACGTCCTCATCCTCTTCCTCCACATCCTCCTCTTCCAACACAACGATAATCATTATAAACGCCACCACAATTACCATAACTACCATCATTACTACCACTGTCACAAGCACCACCATAACTTCCACAGCTTCTATCAGTTTCATCTCCACTGCAACCAACATCATCATCATCATCATTATTATTGCCATAACCACCATCGTCAGCAACCAACACAACCACCACCCAAACGACCACTACTACCACAGTCAGTGCCACAGTTAACGCTACAACCATCACTTAGGTCACGATAACCACTACTATCACCACAACTACCATCACAGTCTGCACCACAACCACCACCTTCCGTCACCATAACCACCACTACCATGACAACTACTCTACCCACCACTACCATTACAGCTACCACCACTACAGCAACTACCACACCCACCAGCACTAAAACCACAACTACCATCGCCATTGTTAGAAGTAATGGCTATCAAATTATTGGTAAACGATTCCACTGAGATGGGGTAAAGCCTTTCTTCTTTTTTAGCACTGTAAACATATGGAACAAACAACCTTTTCAGTGTTCCTGGCTACGATTCAGTACTATTTCACGTTCCCAACAGAAGAAAACTGAAATACAACTCATACTGCTGTTTTTCCAGTCGGGATTACAAAGGACACAAACAGCGTAATACGGTTATGTACTTGATTTAACAGTAGTTTCCCTTGTAAATTAAGAAAGAGCGTATTGTACTTCCCATTCAGCCTATCCTATAAAATTTGCAGGGTAGTTTTTACCCGCTTTGTGAGACGACGGGTATAGGAGGGCAGGAACTTTAACTTTTTGGTTGTTCTTTTTCTTGTTGCCTCGTTGGGAAAACTTTGATTGAAAACTTCATTACCCATTCCATTCTGCCTACTACGCCCCTTCACTGGCCATACTACCCCCGCCCTGCCCTCCTACCTACCACCACCGCGGCTCGACTCAACCATTCCTCAGCCAAATCCATACTTTTTCCACCCTCAGCCTGTCCCACCCACTCTTCACCACCCACTGCACCCCCTTCGACTCTCCCCTTCTCCCCATAGAACTTCTACATGTAATTCCTCCACGCCACTGCCACGCCTCATACAACGCCAGCCTTAATGGGGTGTACTCGTCCTTGCTCTCCTAGCCCACCACCACCACCAACTCACTGTCTTCCGCCCACCTCACACATTTTTTGGTATCCCATTGGCCATCCAGTTTCCCAGAAGCCGCTGAGCCAAATAAACGGCAATTTTGCACATGACATCACAGCCAGATTACCCATACTTTACGCTCGCCTCGGTTGTATTGGTATTTTGTGTGTGTGTGTGTGTGTGTGTGTGTGTGTGTGTGTGTGTGTGTGTGTGTGTGTGTGTGTGTGTGTGTGTGTGTGTGTGTGTGCGTGTGCGCGCGCGCCATAAATTGTCATATGAAACCTATCTATGACATACTTACGTAAGCATGTTTGACAACGAGGGGGAAAAAATCATCAAACATTTCTACAGTCCATCGTCCGTGGAGTCAAATTGTTTCGGGCCAAATGTGCACCGATACCTTTTTTTTTACCTTGTGTACGCAGGTTTACCATCGTGAGAGGGAAAAAAAAATAATCGAGCATTTTCCACAGCCATCATCCGTGGTGTTTCACTCTAAATGTGCACCGATCCTTTTATTTTTTATTTTATTTTTTTTTTTTACCTATACGGCTGACTTTGGGCACGTAATGATTAGATCTGACTTAAAGTAAATGAACTTGACGAAAGGACGTGGGCGATCTGTGTTGTCCTACCTATTAAAAAAAAAAAAAAAAGGTGTACATTATTTTGGGAGATTTTTATCATTGACCTTCGTGGACGTGTCTTGAATCGATCTGTTTTGTCATGAAATAGTCTGGCTGACCTGAAGTGACCTGAAAGAATCTGAAATAATAGTGACTGAAATATACCTGGGTACATCTGCTTGGATCTGTACTTGGCTGAAGGGGACTGAAATGAGGTGAATGGATGTATGGTGTGTGTGAATTGACCTGAAGGTGTTGTACCCGAATGGACATAGTTTGAACTGATTGGCACTTAAATGATGTGTCTGAGCCTGAGTGGATATGAACACGAACGAACCTAAGCGGAATAAATAAGACTAGTTAGCTCTTAATGGATCTTAAATCGACGTGAGAGGCCTAAATGGAAGAAGCCTAAATGGAGCGACCCTGACCAAATTTGGGTGGAGTGTTGGTAAAGAACCTGAACTGACCTAACATGGCCTGAGCAGATCACTGTACTCATTTGTTGTTTACTGTGTCACATTGAAAAGTTGATGCCCAAATCGACTGTTGTTGTGAGGGTTATGCCGGGTGACGGGATGGTTGGCTGGTGGTGATGCCGACACGACGCAGGTACACGATCAACGAAGGCCCTTATTTTCCGAGGGAGCATTGGGCTCTAATTGGCGAACGCCTCAATTACGAAATACAATTTTAAAAATATTTCCGTCGTCACATCTTTTTTTTTGCATCTCCTCTAGCAATTAAATGTCGAAGATTCCGCGTATAATTCTATATCGGAGGGAAATTTTGAAAATATAGCGCTCGCTTGCCCGTCACGGCTGGTTTTATTTACAGTATCTATCTCTTCTATCTGGCTGGTGGTATTTCTCACGTTCTCCTGTGGACTAGAGGGATAAGTGGACGGGCGACGTGAGATTCCGTCTTGCCTCACTCCCGTTGTCTCAGTCATATAATACATATCATAGTAATAGCCGTTCTGTGACAAACGGTACTACATCCACCACACTAGCACCACACTACAGCCACATTACCACAATACTACCACCACACTACTACCACATTACCACCACACTACCATCCCATTACCACCACACTACCACCACATTACCACCACACTACCACCACATTACCACCACATTACCACCACACTACCACAGTACTACCACCACACTTCCACCCCATTACCACCACACTATCACGATGTCCAGCACCACCACCACAGCCACTAATAACACCACCACCACCACAGCCACTAATAACACCACCACCACCACAGCCACTAATAACACCACCACCACCAGTAACAACCACCACAGCTGCCACCATCACAAACATTCTACTAACCCAACCACCATCACCACAACCTTCATAACCACCAATACGACAACTGTTACCACTCCCACCCTCAAAACTACTTCCAGGATAACCACCACAACCACCGCAATTACCACAACTACCACGATCTGCACTACCGCCAACACCTCCTTCAGGGGAAAATTTTAATTAAATAGCTTAGAGTACAGGATGAGAGGGAGGGGAAGGTGAGAGGAGAGGAGAGGGGAGGGGAGAGGGGGAGAGGAGAGGGGAGAGCGGATAATGAGAGGGGAGAGAGGGGAAGGTGAGATATGAGAGGTGACAGGGGAGAGGGGAGAAAGGAAGGTGAGAGAAGAGGGGTGAAAGGGGAGAGAGAGAGAGAGAGTTAACAGAATGCAACTGATAGATAAACATAAATAGACAATAATATAGATAGATAGCCAGGCAGACGGACACAGATAGATATATGTAGATAGAAAGAAGAAGAAGGAAAGAACGAGACATGAGAGAATGAAATTAAAGATAAGAAACAGAGAGAGAGAGAGAGAGATAATGGAATTGGTGAGAGATAAGAGATAATGAGCCTCCTGCCCTCTCTCATTCCTCACGCCTGGAGTGGAATATTCTCTCTCTCTCTCTCTCTCTCTCTCTCTCAAACAATATGATAAGGGCAGAAAACAATAAGACGTCTGAGAGAGAGAGAGAGAGAGAGAGAGAGAGAGGGAGAGAGAGAGAGAGAGAGAGAGAGAGAGAGAGAGAGAGAGAGAGTAAATATGAAACAGAGAACAAGAAGGGAATTAGGAACAAATCAACCAACCCAATTTCATCTAAATATTTCGTCTTAAAAAAATGCCATCATTTTTTTGTATTAAAAAAAATGAATAACTCTGGTGTCTTGAACTTTAATGGGGGGAAAAATTCTTGGTTTTAATTAACACTTGGAATAAGGTATTTAATATTTCTGAGAGAGAGAGAGAGAGAGAGAGAGAGAGAGAGAGAGAGAGAGAGAGAGAGAGAGATTAATATGAGAGATGCTTAGAGAGGAGGGGATGGAAGAAGAAAGGGATTGTGAAGGAAGAAAGTCGAAGAAAAAATGCGGCAAGAAAGAAGGAAGAAAGAAGCCAGGAAAGGAATGAAGACAGGAGGGACAAAGAAGAAAGGGAAAAATAATGAGAAGTTGAGAGAGGAGGCTATTGATGAGAGAGAAAATGGAGGGGAGAAAGGAAGAGAGAAAAAGAGGAAGAGAAGAAGGGGGGGAAAGATAGAGGGAGTGAGAGGGGGAAAAAAGGAAAAAGACAGAAAAGAGAATTGCCCTCGTGTCATTGTTATTACCGGTATTATTTTAGGTTATCTTCAGGTGACTCTGCACTGAGTGACGTCTTATGGCTTCCTTGAATTTAGGAACCATTTAACTGTGATGGGTGATAAAGATATATTTGAGAAATGGACGCCTAACTTTATTATTATTAAGAACTCGACATTCTGTGAAGCTCTTATTGATATTGAAGATTTTTTTTTTTGTTTTTTTTGGGGGGGGAAGATGGGAGATCTAGAAGGCAACATTCCAGCACCGTTCCAGATAGAGACTTGAAATTTTCAGGAATGTTGTATTTTGTTTCCAGGCTTCTTTTGGCACAAACATTTTTTTCCTACCACAAGCGCTCTCTATGTTGTTTTTTCAATTTTTGCACTGCGCAGCAAAAACTACTGAATCGATTGCTTTGCAGATGTTCCAGTATGTTGTCGTCAACGCCTGTGTATTGATACTGAGAGCCAACAAATACTTTTTGAGATACTGAGGAAAATCAAAATGGCCGCCTGCCTCATGCCTGCAAGTGCTAAATCTGAAAGTATTTAGCCGATTTTGACCACACTCGGTAGAAATGTAGTGGGTCATAAGTGAACATGATTTGCATTGTATGAATGACCTTGACGTTAAGGTCAGACGTTAAAATCCTTAAAACACTTTGAGTCATACCAAAGGCCGCTTATTGTTAGGTCTACAATGATAAAATTATTTTCCGAATCCTAAGAGTGTCTGCTTTTTAAGATTTCATAATAGCAGTTATAACAAATCAATCTTTTTTGACAATTTTTGACGATTTTTGGACCCACCATCAAACTACTGTATGTATATATTTCAAAGACTGTACACCATATCTGATAGACACGTGTGCATTTTTTTTTGTCATTCTGATCTGGAATGTGGCATTATCATCTGGAATGTGGCGTTCCTGGAATATTGCTTCAGCAGTTTCAGAATTCTAGTTGTTGTTATTATTGTTATTATTATTATTATTATTATTATTTATTATTATTATTATTATTATTATTATTATTACTATTTTTATTATTACTACTACTACTATTACTATTGTCGTTAATACTTTCATCATCATCATCATCATTATTCTACCAAACAGATGAGGTGAGGTAGAATCAAGACTCAGAGAAAATGAGAGGAGAGCTTTCAGAGGTATTAAACTTCACACACAGTTAATTAATCCACAGTTATTACAGCACCATCCCAGCCAACGATATACTGACTCAGCCATCAATACACTGACTCAACCATCAATATACTGACCTAACCTTACAAGCAGATCTCGTCAACACCTCTTTTATTTTATTTTTTTACATTACTCATCCATCTGTTTCTAACCCTTGTCGTTTCCTTCAGCGTCTTCACCATCCCTAGCTTGCCTTTCCACACATGCCTATACCCTGTCCACCTAATCCTTCTCAGCCCACCGTGTCTCCTTCCACTGTCAAAATTTTATCATGCTCGCTTTTCACCACCCCGTTGACGTCTGTTTCATCTCTGTGGCCGGGTAGTCTAAACATATTCTCCACATCAATTATTTTACACGTTTTGAGTTTTTTTTTTTCCAGTTTACTTAGCCCGCACATTTTTCTTCACGTACCTCTTTCCACTGCTCTTACTTTCAACTTCCAGACTCGTGCCATTAAAAAGTCTCACACCCATATCTTCATGCGGTCACTAACACGCCTTAATGACTTCTTCCGGCCACCTTGCTTCTTTGAGTCACTCTTCTCTCCATTTGCCTTACTTTTTTATCTCCGTTTTTCATCACTACGAGATTCTTATATTTTTCCCCTGGTTCAGTTGCCTCTTCACTTACCAGCCACTTTAATCCTATATTATATACATTTAATATACAAATACAAACATTTAATTCCAAAACATGCCGCTCACATATATTATTTTAAATCCGTGAGCAACGAGCCTGCTTACTAATAACATCAACACATTACCATCTGCGGACATCAGATTCGAATTACTCCTCTGGTCATTAATCATCGTTAGGTTTTCTCCCCTTTTTATTGCTCTTGTTTTGACACCTCTCATAATCCCATCCATATAGTGGCCATGGAAACATCATACACTCTTGTCTCATTACCTTGAAATGATACTGAACCATTCACTTAGTCCGTCTACTCTTACATACGCGTTACTAGCAACTTAAAACTCATTACAGCATTCAGCAGTTTTCCATCAGCATCATGTAACACCTCCCATAATCCTTCCACATCCACTTTTCCATATGATTTTCCCAGTTCCATAAAAACCATGAATCTCTTGGACAGATTCATCACACATGGTTTCTCGTCTGTCTGCCCTACTGTAAAAGTACTTATCCACACATACCCCGCCACTCTTTATCCTATTCATCATTTACTACACTTTCTAATAACTTCCTTACTTTCTCTGTTATTATTTTCCATATGCCTTCCCTGGAACACTCAGCAAACTTATTCCAGGTTATTTTTTGCTGTCACTGGTTATGATTACTCTTGCAGAAGGGCACAAACACAGCCTTCTTCCACTCCCCACTGATTCATTTTCACACATCCCTTCTATCTGGCACATTTCTTACAATTATATCATTCCACTTTCCCCTCCACACATTTGTCATCTCTTCATAACCTCATCAACAAGTAATGCCTTCCCATTCTTCCAGCTTCTCACTGCATGGTTCACTTTTGTCACTGTCATATTCCGAGTCAGCGCGTTTCGTCTTTATTAACTACCATAATCAGACATGTTGACTACAGCTCTGATTAGTCATTCTCATTTATTAATCCTCTGCTTCTTGTTTCTCGTTCATTTGTTAACGCTTTCATCCCTTACATATGCACAATTTGTTTTCCTCATTTCGTTCTTTCGTTTTAGCGCCTCTGTCAAAAACTGTCCTGTTTCATGTAGTTTCTGTCGATTTTTCTTATTATTTGCAGTTTTTCTTCTTTCTCACCATTAGCGCCACATATATTTAAATAAAGTGTATTTTCTCTGTCTCTCCTCAGAACTGTGTTACATCCACCCCAACCATTTCTTTTTCTTCCACTTTTCCTTCATTTTCCTCATTTCGCCAAGCTGTCCCTCTTTTACTACACGACGCCCAAGGAAAACCACACACAGCTTCGTATCTCTAAGCAGACACTCATTGTATGCATTTATATTTTCCATAGCCACTGGCTCCCAATTCACTGACATTTACTTTTGTATATACAGTATTCGTCTGCCATTTCATCTGTTTCTTAGGTTCTCGGCTTTCAGAGTCTTAACCCTGAGTACGCCTTTCACCCATTATCCTTCATGCTCCTCTGAGTTTCACCTCACATGGCACAACAGTTTGGTCAGACAATGCTGCCCATCGCCCTGTCACCATTCTCTTGTCAGTAGTATCCCCAAGCATCATTTGAAATCCATCCAATCTCCCCCTCAGTCTTTCTATACTGTATGCATTTATGTCCACTTCCGTGTTTTGAACAGTGAAGTACTTACGGCAGAGCTCTCTTTCCTAGTACATGTCCTTCGGTGAACAGTGAAGTACTTACGCAGAGCTCTCTTTCCTAGTACATGTCCTTCGGTGAACAGTGAAGTACTTACGCAGAGCTCTCTTTCCTAGTACGTGCCCTTCGGTGAACAGTGAAGTACTTACGCAGAGCTCTCTTTCCTAGTACATGTCCTTCGATTGTCTTTCATTATTGTTTACCCCTTACGTTTCAAAACGACCCAATGCATCACTTCCAAGACAGATGTTAACCTTTCCATACCTCACCAGACACATTCCTTGGAGTGTACTGTACCATTCATTCCCTGTGGTTCCAAGCCATGTCCTTCTCATCTACACCTCTGTCATTACAAAGTATAAACGCCATAAGCAGTGCAGCTTTCACCATCTCAAACGCAAACACAGCATACCTGCACCTTGAGTTACTGTCTGTTTAACTGTAATCATTCCTTCCTCCCCGCCATTCATCGTTCAGCAACAAACCATTCCCTCTGAACAGCGACTAATTGTACACATACTTGCCCTTACACATATCACACTCATCCATTCAGCCATTTCGCATTCTTTCATTATTGACAGTCTTCACTCACAGCTGTCGCATTCCACACAGCCATATAAGTCTGCCAAGAGTTATTGGGTCCTTGGCAGACTCAAAACCCAGATTCGAGGCCATTTCATCGTTTTTAGGTAGACCATTAGAGGAAAGGGAGTGCCTGGCCAACACCACACTCACGTTTTAAGCCTACTCGACGCGTAGGGAAAATGAGATATTTTTTCTCTCCCTCGGCTCTAGTTGATTCTGTGCTCATCCATTTAAATATTAAGGCCTGATATACAAGAAGCCGTTTAGCCCGTCATTTGGTGTAATCAGGTGAGTGGATGGTGATTGCTCCTACCTACCACTTTGTTTTATTTATTTGATTATTTACCAACATACTTATTTTCCGCAATATAACTCATCATTCCCACTCCAAAAACTAATTACTCCAATAAGTCATAGGCAATTTCACGCCATTACTGGAGTGGTAAGTGGTAAATTAGCCTCATTTTCAGCTAACTACTGTAATATCAAGGTCAAAGGTCATGCTCATAACTTTCTATAACGAGGTGCTTTGTTTGTGTGTGTGTGTGTGTGTGTGTGTGTGTGTGTGTGTGTGTGTGTGTGTGTGTGTGTGTGTGTGTTTTCTTGTGCTGACAGTGTCCATTTGCTCTTCCAGTACTTGTTATTTTTGTTGATTTTGTTAATGATATAATGTCGTTGTTCTCGTCTTGGTGGATGCTGGACGGAGGTTATGTTTTTACCCCTGTCTCAGCCTGTCGGTCCACTACATTACAGGAAAATTACAAAATTATTACAAATTTACCGAGAGGACCGCCATGAAATTTTTTTGGTGAAGTTTGTGTTGATGCAAGAATAAGTGACGTCGGTGATCATGCGTTGACGAAATGTATCCTACGGGTGAATCCAGTCAGAGGCTTCATCATTTTATCTTATTTTTGCCATCTCCTGACGATTTTATTAAGCACTGGAGTGAGTTTTCGAAATGGAGGGAGTAGATGCAGCCCCCATGGCGATTTTATTCAGTAATTTAAGCGAAAAAGTAAAAAAGAATGTATATAGTGCCGTGCATCTCCAAAGGGTATTTTAAAAAGTACAAAAATATATAAATGTACAGATGGTTTGTTAACGAGATGGTGCAAGGATTCCGAGAGCTTGGGTAATGTGGAAATGAGTGTGTGGTCCAGTTCATTGGGTGTAGTTATGGTTATCCTGTTGTTTCATTGTCTCTGGAGTCTCCCTGTCTTTTGTGGAAGTTACAGTAGGGCTGGGATGATGATGATGACGATGATGATGATGATGATGATGATGATGATGATGATGATGATGACTTACTTTTGTGCATTGTCTCTGTTTTTTGGGACCTGCCGCCCCGCATCCCATATTTCGTGGGTTAGTATGAAATAATGATGATGATTGTGGTGATGAAGATGATGATGAAATTACACTGAGAGACAAGGAAACGAGGGTAACTTTAATGATGATGATGATGATGAGGATGAAGAAGAGAAAGAGAACACATTGGATGACAGGGAAACTAGAGTAACTTTATCTTATTATCTGGCCCGACATTACGAAATTAGACTACTTAAGATAATTTTACCCTCGTAACTAAGGTGTGTTCTGGCATAGAGAATGAGGGGAATGAGAGACTAACTCGGAGGGAATGTGTGTGAGGTGGAGAGCTCAGGTAAGTGTGTGTCAGGGAGGGTGGTGGTGTGTTGTGGGAAGAGGTTATGTTGTCGAGGGCACCCCACACAGGATGCGGTGTTAGAGAATGGACAGATAGACAAATGGAATATAAAGATAGATAGATAGACAGGTAGGGAGGTAGGTACGGATAGACAGATAGATAGACTGGTAGGCAGGTAGGTTGATAAGTAGACAGACAGGTAAACAGATAGACAATGCGACATGGAATACTCTTTGCTCTTATTGTCTTCATCTTCCGACAAAAATAAAAATCTTTCCTCTGACACGAAATTGTTCAGCATTTAACTCCATCAATCCAATGTCGTATTTTTCACATAACTCTTACCATCTCCAGACGGTTTTTCATTCAGCTTTGGGGGGGATTTTTCGAACTGGAGGGGTTCGCTGCAATCACAGTTTACTATCTCTGGTAGCAGGAAGAACTTAACAAATTCACTTAACCCTTTGACTGTGGAGGGGTTGTCTGAGCTGCATAAAATCGTCTTGCGCTGACCACACCATTAAACTTTTGATCCCGACGCCGCGGATTTTGTTTTATTCTTGCTATCTTCAGACGGTTTTCATCAATTCAAGAGACTCTTGTTGGTCTGGTAGATATTAACCCTTCACTCACTCCTTCACAGCTGAGACTCCTTCATAGACAGAGTAAAATCGTCTGGTGGTAGCTTGATTAAAATGAAAAAAATGTCATTGGATTTAAGGGTTTAATTTTTGCCTCGGTGTGTTTTCCTTACCCGGGTAATATCGTGTGGCGTTAGCAGTAGTTACAGTTCCGTAATATTTCTCCTTTTTTTTCCTTTGTGTGTGTGTGTGTGTGTGTGTGTGTGTGTGTGTGTGTGTGTGTGTGTGTGTGTGTGTGTGTGTGTGTGTGTGTGTGTGTGTTACTGAATAAAATCGTCTAACATTGGCTGGAATATGATGCAAAAGTCGGCAGTTGGTCCATTCAGTGTAGTGATACCTTCTGGTAAGTTAACACTGAACGACAGGTTGAGTGGTATCCTGTAACCCAAGAAACCATTCAGTACGTTGGGTGGTAACCATATAACCAACAGATGGACGCCTGGTAGTCTAAGCACTATACTCGTTTTACCTTAACTTGGCATAGATTTTTGTCATCTCAGCGGCAGAAATAGCATCACGACTCTACT
The DNA here is from genome assembly GCF_032717465.1 of Coenobita brevimanus. Taxonomy (NCBI): domain Eukaryota; kingdom Metazoa; phylum Arthropoda; class Malacostraca; order Decapoda; family Coenobitidae; genus Coenobita; species Coenobita brevimanus. The sequence goes on along the minus strand of NC_136959.1, from coordinate 68,995,328 downwards.
TCCCTATCCATAACACTTCTTCGTGATTTGCATCATATTCTACTGTTACTCTTTTGTTACAGCTCAACAAAGAAGATGGAGATACGTCAGTTTTAGGCCAAGTTAGAGTAAAATGAGTATAGTGGGTTACTCCAGCTGACTGTGGTCGTTACGGGTTCAAGTCAGAGGAAAGGTTGGGTTTAATTGCTTACTTAAGGACGGTGAGGGGTAGGGAATGGTCCCTGTCCCTTTAAATGCGTGGTGTGAGTAGCCTAACCCCCTGCCCCCTGCCCTCCTGATGGGCAATAAAGGACTAAATGGCTGACACAGGATTAAGTTAACTACCGTGGCGGGGAATTCCTTCGTCTGTCCTTCCTTCGCCAGCAGATCATGTCCTGATCTGGGTGTTACAAGAAGCCTGGGGGACCGGGCTAGGATGATGATGATGATGGTGATGGTGGTGGTGATTGTGTTGATGGTGATGATGAGTGGTTGTGGTGATGATGGCGATGGTAATTTTGTTAATAATGATGATTATAATGATTTTCACCGCGATGATGATGATGATGATGATGATGATGATGATGATGATTTTTATTATTATTATTATTATAGCGATGGTGATTATGGGAATGATGAAAGTGATGCTATTGACGTTGTTCCTCATGATGAAGATTCTCAGGCTGATAACATGGCTTATTGTGGTCAGTTTCGTTCGACGACAAAATGTAACTCGTATAACTCTTCAGACGGCCGTGCTACAAGACAGCCCTTGACTCGAGGGGGTGTAAAACCTAAACCAACACAAACCATCATCAGTCCGGCACGTAAAACAAAGCACTTACGGACTGTCAGATGGAGATAATGTAGTAAGACCCTTGAGAGAAGCAAAGGAAATCTGCAGTGTAATAGTAACGCAAACAAAAGTAAGAGAGAGAGAAAAAGGAAGAGAAAAAGACGTAAATGATCCAAAAGGTCGTTTATGTTTCCGTATAGGGCCAGCTGGTACTTATCGGTTTTGCTGTCTTTACTACTGGTAATAATGATAATAATTAAATAAGTGAAAATTATTGCACTTCCCTGGCAAAGCGAGGTATTTCTCCGTTTTATATAGCGAGTGGAATTTTTACGTATTCTTGTTGTCGCACCATTCAAGGTTGTTTGTGGACGAGGTATGGTCTTAGCTCAATTGTTGTTGATTTCTGTAGACCGAACCCATTGCCCTGGGACTGAACCATGGTCTGGCTGACTACAGGTGTTTGTGTTCACCTGACGTAAATAGGCCACTGCCACAACACGAATATCTGGTCTAGATTGCATGAAATTCCATTAACCTCAAGCTATGAGGTAGGGATGAGTCTCCGTGGGTACTAGCTATATTAGTCCATCAAGTCTGAGTGCTCAAATAGGTTTGGAATCCTGTCAGGCTTGAACAGACTGGTTGTACCCCCTACCACGTGTCAGCCACAGTACCACCACACCTGCCAAAAGAATGAGATGGCCTTTAACTCCTCCATCCTCCCAGCCCTTCAGGACTCACAGTGGACAGACTTAGAGCTGTGTGTTTTAAGGGAAGGGGTTACGATTATGATGAAAACACTAATCATAATTTCTCACACCATTTCCCCCATG
>NC_136959.1:68908717-68988717 GCF_032717465.1 Coenobita brevimanus | reverse complement strand
TACCTCATTTAGACCTCATTAGGGGCAGAGAGAGAAAGAAAATGGGAGGGAGATTACGAGACTCAGGAAGAGGAATATATATATATATATATATATATATATATATATATATATATATATATATATATATATATATATATATATATATATATATATATAATGTCTGTGTGTGTGTGTGTGTGGATAGGGTGCGAGCGTATAGTGTACTCGTTTTGCTTTAACTTGGCCTGAAACTGAATGCCAAGCCGTAGCTAGTCGTGAGGAGGTGCTAGTGCAGGGGTTAAGACCTGTTGTATCGTTTTCCTTGCCACTGAGTTACGTGAAATAAGCTGCCAAAGGAGGACTATAGAAATGTTGTCATGGAAACGTCACCAAAATTATATACCTCGTCAGTAGTGTTTACCTTTTTTTTTTTTTAAGACTTAAAAGGCTCAACAGTCAAAGCGACCTTGGTCAAGTGTGGTAATTAGATAAGGTGAAGAGCAGGGGGGAGGGGGGAGAGGGATGGCGTATGTGATCATCGCTTAAACCCCCTCCCTTCCTGACCCTCACCCTCACCCCTTCGTCCCTCACCTCCTCCTTTTTCTCCCTCTCTCCTATATTCTCTTTCACTCCCCTCCCTCATCCCCCACCCTCATCTCTCCTTGGACACTTCCGTACGGATTTACGTCCTTACTCTCCATAGAACAAGGATAAACAACCTGTTAACATCATCATCATCAACTTTATCATTATCATCACCAGCAACAACACGTCAATGAAATAATAATAATAATAATAATAATAATAATAATAATAATAATAATAATAATAATAATAAAAAAATTAAGACGAAGAAGAGAGGAGGAGGTGGAGTAGGAGGGGTGGGGGAGGAAAAAAAAAGAAAAAGGAAGTTAGAGAAATAAGCTTTTACTCGAATTATATATAAAAAAAACACAAGATGTAATTGGTGTCAGGGTTCCACTTGTCCAGACTTAATTTAGCGCAAAGCAAATTAACAGGTGAGGGTCTGAGCTCAAGGACAGGCACCGGTAAAGCCAATTCCGATCACCAGTTTTTCCTTCTCTGTAATCAAGTCTTAATTTAGGCTGGTTTGGGAAATGCTTTAGCCGGGCTAGGTGGAGACTGGCTTTCTCCCTTGCTATCCTTGGCGAAGCTCCCTAACACCTCTTCCTCGTTGATTTAATTTTGGATACGGCTGGCTGATATAGTTATGTACGTTAATTATGTTTATATCGTGATTGAAGGATTTATGTAACACCGAAGAGGACAGCCAGGTGTAATAAGCAAAGTAAGTTGCTTAGGAAGAGGTGTTAGGGAGCTTCCTTAACCGATGAGAATACGGCCCTTGTCTTACTCCTGTTAGTTTAGTAGGTTATGTCTGGTGTACTATCCTTGTCTTATTCTTTCCAGCTTCAAGGGAATTCCTGCTTGATTATCCTTTTTTTACTTTTATCAGCTTAGTTTGGGATTTCTGTTTTTATTCTCCATTTCTCACTCTTGTTAATTTAGTAGGAGATTTCTGCTTTACTATCCTTGTCTTATTCTTGTAAATGTAATGTGGGATTTGTGGTTTATTATCCTTTTCATTCCTCAGTTTAGTAGACTCCCTATCACTTCTTCCCTATTAGTATCATTATTCAATTGCATTTTAATATCCTCTTGTATGCAACTTAAGAAATTTTTACCGAATTGCTGATTAACGCAGGAAAATAGCAAGATGTAGCATGCGATATTAGTCGATAAGGGTGAGATGCCAGAGAGCCTCCTAAGTCCAGGAGAGTGATATAAAGATGACACCCTTATGACACTATGATGTTGTAATGTTATTCTTTACCACCAGACGATTTTTTCATAGTTTAGGGCAGTCCTTGTTAAGTTACAATTCCTGCATTTCCACCAACCCGGCAACTCTGCGTCTACCTGTGTTTGTATAATATCCATTCATCTCCAGGTAAATTATACATTCTTAAGGTTTTCAGTCCAAGGAGATATTTTTACATTTTATTCATGCTGTCTTCAGGTGTTAATAAACGAGAGGAAGACCCTTACCTACTGAAGGGAGTAGTGAATGCGGTATCTAGCTTCTCTTGTTTTGAAAGTATCTCCTACGCTGAATCAAATCTTTGGTAGTATAGCCAGAATAAAATCAAGAGCCCCTAATCATCCTTAAAAGGTTTAATGCCACCAAAATGTGTTATCTGAGCACCATGTGTTGAAAGTTTTGTGACTGGGGGAGAGAGATAACACTTTCCCTCCCCTCCCCCTTCCCGTACCTCTCCCCATTTCTCCTACCTTCCCCCCTGCCATATCTTCTCCCCTTTACATCCTCCCCCCTTCCCCTAGCCTCCCTCTACCCCCGACCCTTTCACCCCACATTTTTCAAGCTCAATTACACCTCCTGGAGCGAAAAATTCCCTGCAAAAATCCTAGATCCTTCCCTGCGGCCCAGAAAGCCTTTTATAGACCGGCACAAAGCTTTACTCTTGAAGCTGCCTTCCTCCAGCCTCCACCCCTCCTCCTTCTCCCATATTTGAGACGAGCTATTTTTTTTTTTTTATACTTACGCTGATGGTTCTAAGATTGTATTCATTAAAGATCTTAACCATTTAATTTCGATGAACACATTTCCACATGCGAATTATTATCAGAAATCGCTAGTTTTGTCTCGTTTCTCACTTCAGCCTCCTCTCCCTCCCTGAAATGATTTGGTTCTCAGGTGTATAGGAGTTGTATAAGTTTGGATAAAAGTCAGAGTAATCAGTCTTGTGCAGAACTTTTCACTCTTCCTTCCGCGTTCCTCATGCCCCACCCAGCACACACTTAGTAGGTCAAGTGAAGGTGTTACGCAAAATTCTGCACTCGACCATATTTAATTAAGGCATTTTTCTTTACCGTCACTCTAACTCTCCCTTTTCTCCGGAAGTAAAATAATCTCGCCTCTTTTTCAGATACAACTATCCCTTAGCCTCCGTCAATAGCCGACTTAAATATTTTTCTTCGTCTAATCTTCTCGACGATTCAGCTTTTTATACGGTAATTGTTATGGGAAATGATCACAATATTACATAAATAGGTCTTCTTTCCCAGGCGGAATAATGCCATATAGTGGTGAATAGAATACATACATACATACATACATACATAACATATGCACACGCACATACATACGTAAGTCTGGCGGTTAGCGAAGTAAAGCAACTGACGGTGTGTGAAGTGGAAGGGGTTCACTGAGATTGCTTAAGACTCGGGTCAATTTTGGGATGTTCAATATGTTAAGGTTTTTTCCACCCTCACTCCTGGAAATGCCGTACCTGTGTGTGTGTGTGTGTGTGTGTGTGTGTGTGTGTGTGTGTGTGTGTGTGTGTGTGTGTGTGTGTGTGTGTGTGTGTTATAGTTTGGTGTACTGTAGCTAAGTTTAGTTTAGCGTGTAGTGTAGCGAAGTGTAGGGTAGTATAGTTTAGCGTGTAGTAAGGATAACTTTAGTGTAATGTAGTATGGTGTGGTGTGTAGTGTAGCTAAGTGTAATGTAATGTAATGCAGTGTAGTGTATTAGAGTGTAGCTATCTTTTGCGTCTTTTCTTGGATGAAGATGAATTCCCCCAGTCACTCCCTCCACCCACTCCATCACCTTGACAGCCTGATCCCCGCCTACACCCACTCAGTTACATCCCAACCCAGCGACGTCCCCGCCCACACCCACCCAGTGACATCCCCACCCACACCCACCCAGCGACATCCCCACCCACACCCACCCAGTGACACCCCCACCCCCACCCACCCAGTCACATCCCCGCCCACACCCACCCAGTCACATCCCCACCCTCTTGACAAACTTGACTGGAATTTTGGCGTGTCGTTCCAAATATCCGGCAGAGTTTCCCCTTCCGCGTCCTGGAATCCTCCATTGTTGATTGAGACTGACTGGCTGGCTTTGTGAAGAAGTGTTTAGACCAGTTCACAGTGACCTAAGACCGCAAGAGGAGGAGGAGGAGGAGGAGAGGGAGGAGGAGACGAAAAGGATAAGAAAAGAAGAAAAAAGAAGGAAAAGAAGAAAGAGAGAGAGAGAGAGAGAGAGAGAGAGTGAGAGAGAGACAGAGACAGAGACAGAGAGACAGACAGACAGACAGACAGACAGACAGAGACACAGACAGAGACAGAGACAGAGAGAAGAAGAGGAAAAACAGAGAGAAAGAGATAGATAGATAGAGAGAGAGAGAGAGAGAGAGAGAGAGAGAGAGAGAGAGAATCCTGTAAAATTGTCTTTCTCGGATCAAACAGCACACCCCACTCTCGTTACGCCTATATCACACATTGGCCATTGCTGCTTAACACGGTGACTTAAGTGGATCATCACTGTCATCATCATCATCATCATCATCAGTCAATCATCAGTCATCATCCAACTTCCACCACCACCACCACCACCACCACCATCATCATCATCATCATCATCATCATCATCATCATCATCATCATCATCATCATCATCATCATCATCATCATCATCATCAACCCTCTTTCCCACTCATGTATAAAGCACAGTTGACTCCCTTGACTGACGTATTTAATTTTCATTCTTGTTGTCTCTGCTCGATTTTATTCACTCTACAATAGTCGTCTTTTAGGGCCTGAGTGCAGCCTTTACCTACTGCATCTCTAAACTCTCCCTACTCAATAAAGCCATCAGGTAGCAGTAAAAATAACCCCCCCAATAAAGAGGCATCATATTAGCGAAGTCATTAACCTGTACCTTAAAATTTCCTCCTTATACCTGAGAAGATCATTATATATTTTTAAGATGGATAAGCTACTAGAAAAATATATATATATATATATATGCAGTTTTAATCTGAGTGTGCCCACCTTCTAATCTAAATGTCCTCTTTAGTTATTATCCCGACAGCCTGAACGACAAGTTATTATAAGTAATTTGGGTACATTTGGGTTTGGGAACGTTTGAACAGGAGTAGGTCTTAAGTATTTTTTGTATGAATTTATTATGGTCTTTGGGAACTTGATTTAACTTTACTGTAAATGTAATTGGTAATGTTTAGTTGATATAGATTTAATTGGTAATGTTTAGATCACATAAGTTTTTTAATTGGTAATGTTTAGATCGCATAAGTTTAATTCGTAGTGTTTAGTTGAAATAAACATAGTATGTCTAGTTTAGCCTTAACCCCTTCACCTCAAGGACGTCATCTGTAGTTATCTCATACTTGACAATTTAATTCATTTTAGGATAACATGTTTTGAACTGGAGGGGTCTGACGTACCCATCATTATACCTTCGCTAATTGGCTGTTCCCCTTACCTGAAAAAATACCCTAACAACACCAAGAATAAGGTGAAAACGGCGTCCTCATTTTTGTCATGGAATTAAGGGCAAAATACACCGGTTCTCGGGGAAATCGACTTAATCCCTTCACTACAATGACCTGTTCTCATTTTTAATATTGCCACCAACGATTAATTGGAGGTTATGAGGGCCTGTAGTAGTGAAGAGGTTAATGAAGCCTTAATCAATCGTCAGGCAATTAAAGGAATACAACAGAACACACATCTCCGGCAATAGAGGCAAAATGTGTACACGCAGAAGAGGATTTGTGAAAGTTACTGGTGTGCATTTTTTACCCTAACGAAGATCCCTAACCCCTTCTACCGCAGTTGATGGGCAAGTATAGTGTGACTGGAGGGTTGGTTGGACTAGTAACCAAGGAGACTCATTCATACCTAATTACTGCGGCCCATCGACTATTATGCCATCAAATTATGTGAATGGTCCAGTTTCGTCAGGTAAAAGCATCCGACTGTAATAATCAAGGAGACTCCATCCCGCCTCATAACTAAGGCTCACTGGACTTCATGCAACGGCGAATTAGTATTCAAGTCGTGCCTCCCGCCAAACAAATTGCCTGTGTCCAAATAAACGGTCCGACAGTTAGCAAATAATAAAGTTAGGCTCGCTTTATTAGACCATTGCAGATTTAGGTTATTACTCACATATCACGTACAGTAAAGTTAATGGTCTCGGTTACCACTTTATTTAGGCTTCCAGCAGACTGTTTTATTCAGGTAAGGGTAAGTTAGGGGGTGCTCAGTGTAGTAAAGCCGGCACTATTAACCTTCTCATGGTCCTCGCAACTCTACGGTTTTATTTTGCCAACCACAAGACGATTTCCGACAGGTGAGAGTGTTTTATAGGAGCCTAAGTGTTAAGCTGCAGCTGAGGATTGCGCTAGTGTTCACAGGAAACCCTATGAGAGAGAGAGAGAGAGAGAGAGAGTGGGGGGGAAACTGCAGCCAATTCCATGTCACCTGTCAATCCACTGTCAACATTTATCCTTCGTCATTATTATGGTTTTATGATCCACAGTCTTACTAGGACTTCATGTGCTTTTAACCACCCATATAAATCACAGAAGTCAAGGGTTTACAATTATTCAGCGACCGTCTCACTAAACTAATGAATGTTGGCCTTAATCTGCTTGCTTCCCATATTGGCCTATAGTTTTTTTATCCTATGGGTCAGTTATAATGATTCGTGTCGAGAAAAGGAGCCAGGATTCCGGGAGCTGGAATGATGCGTGGATTGATGTGTGACTCTTTTTCATTAGCCATAGTGTTGATTTTTCCCAGTGTGTACTTGTTTTTCTTGTTTTTTTGGGCCCTGCTTCACCCCATCTTTAGAAAGAGTCTAGATGATGATAATGATGATAATGATGATGATGATGATGATAATGATGATGATGAGGAGGAGGAAGAGGAGGAGGATTTTAATTAGGCTTTGTCTCATAGGAATTCAGCATTTTTCACACCTTTTCTTCCCCACCACACGGTTATTATCTTCGTCATTAACTTCATCATCTCTTCCGTGAACTTATGCTTTGGTAGATTAAACATATTACACACACACAACTAATTCCGTCTTTGCCTTCCTTCTTACGTTACACCTCCTGTTTTCTCTCCTTCTGCTGTCATCTCGTTTCTTCCTGCTTGCCCTTTCTTCCTCCAGTTTTGCTCTCTCCCTCCCTCTCTCTCTCTCTCTCTCTCTCTCTCTCTCTCTCTCTCTCTCTCTCTCTCTCTCAGCGCTACAGTATAAGCACACCCTATGCACCCTCCCGCCCCTTTTCACTGAACATGGCGAAACAGGAAAGCGAATATTTGCCAAAACTTATCATAAAGGGGCCTCCAGGTCGAATATTTACAACAGTCAAATTATGTCAACACTAATTAGGCGGCTCTGATGACTTAATTGATTGGCGATATGAATTTTAATTACGGGAAAACGAATTGCTGGGGGGTGGGGATAATTAGCCGAGAAGTAATAATTCCAGTTAGGGTTGAGGGACGTGGGAGTGGCAATTTTTAGCCCTAGGTTGTCGAGGAGTGAAGGCTGGAGGTTATTTTGTGCTTGTAAAGGTTAATGTCGCTAGGAATATATCATGGAGAAATATACGGATACGTTCATTCGCGAGGGAAAAATGCATTGCGATTTTGTTTAGCTTAGTCACATAAATCGTTAAGTTTCGCCACTCTGATGTTTCTTCTGTTTTATTCTGTTTTCTTTTTCCGTTTCATCCTTTCTTCAACCAAACAAGTATATTCAACTTTGGAGAAACGTTCCTAATGGAGAAGTTATCTTCCTTAGTAAGAAACGCAATTTTGAAGTTGACAAAGATCACCAGGAGAGTACGCTAAAATAAAATATCATCGTGCTGAAGGGGCATCGTCAACACAGCTGCAGAAATCAAACATCATTATCGTTCCTAATTACCGCCTAATTGTGTGAGTACCCCGTTTGCTATGAGAGCTTTTTTTTTTTCACTGTAGTCTTCATATAACCAGACGATTTCATTCAGCTTGCGGTAGACCTCTTGTACTAAAAGAGATATTGATAGCTGTTCCAACCCTATGCTGAGCTGAATAAAATCTTCTGGTGGAGCTGAGAATTAAAAAAGAAAAAAAGAGAAAACTCATTGGGTGGAAAGCACTGAGCAAGATTAACGAGCCTAAAACAGCAGCATATAAATAAAGTGTTAAATGAGTCACTGGGGGAATTAACGGAGATAAATGTTTGTTTTTTTTGGCCTGTGTTTGTATAATGAAATGCTTAAATGAATGTTTGTGTGCGTTGTAGTACTGGTGCCGCTGCCCCCCTCATGGTGAGCTACAACTCTGATACTGCTTTCCATTTCACTCCGGATGATCTTATTTATTTGTTCTTTGTGATGGAAACCTAGGAGTGATAATACTTTCGCCTTTAACTCTCTCATGGTCGGCGCAATTCTAGTATTTATCCCCCAGCTGTCCCCCAAATATTTCTGTCTATCTATAGCCAGACGCCTTAATACCGTAAGGGGTGGCCACAAACAAATCGCCTCCATGTCGACCTGTCTCCTGCCATTTCGCTGCCCTCCCACCAGCTCACACGCCGCTCTCTCACATACCTCTCCATCTCATCCTTGGTCTCCCCCTTCCTTTCTCCCTCCCCCCTCCACCTCACATACACTCTCCAAACATATTTACCTCAACTGAAAGTGTGTTATAGTAGGATGATTCGTATTACTGTCAACATCAGCCTTTTAATGGTCGTGACTACTCTATTAATCCCTTAAAACCAACGCCAGACGGTTTATTCAACTTAGGAGTAAGTTTTACGAGCCTGAGTGTTAAGTAAATGAACTTTTAAATCATTTGAAAATTAATCCTTATGTCGATGGATATTTACGTGAAAAAATGACGAAATGAATGTTTGTGTAAGTGAATGTCTGTGAAAATAAATGTTAAAATAAATGTTTGTGGAAATGAGTGACTAATATTTGTTTGAATTAACCTTTAAGTTAATGTGTAAGTGAGCTTTCCTGTAAATTAAAGTCTCTAAAGTGAGTGTAAATAATTGTTTGTGTAAATGAAGCAGTGCAGCCAACAAGCAGACGACTAACCCCTCCACTACAATAGATCTCCCAACCTGAAAAAAATCGTCTTGCTAAAAAAAATCGTCTGTTAGGAAATAATATTAAATGTACTAAAGAGGTGACCTGGTGCTTATTTTCACCTCTTCACTACGAGTTTTTTTTTAAACTGCATAAAATAGATTGGCGGGAGCGAGATTAAGATTTTAAAATAGGATGTTGTCGCATTGAAGAGGTTAATGTGTTTAGGACCGAGGTGTGTGTGTGTGCGTGTGTGTGTGTGTGTGTGTGTGTGTCAGCTGGAGATGTACATGTAATATTAATGAGCCACAGCACTATGAGATTCACCTGTGTACTACCTGCGTGCAGCCGGTGCTAGTGTACACCTTACCTGTAGTACTGTACTGCGGGGTGCCCATCTCTCTCTCTCTCTCTCTCTCTCTCTCTCTCTCTCTCTCTCTCTCTCTCACACACACACACACACACACACACACACACACGAGCGCGCGGGGGGTGGGGGTCCTGCCTCGATGTTGGAAGGAGAGGTTGAGCTGGTAATGAGAGAGATTGGAGAATGGAGTGGGATTGAGACAATGAGGATTTATTGAGGGGCTGGGGTGGGATGGGGGATGAGATGAGGGGGGAAGGGGAGGGGAGGGATGTGGTTAAATGGGTGGGGGTGTAATGGGGGGGTGGGAGGTGTGGGTGGAAGGAGATGACTTTTTGGATCGATTTTCTTTTAATATTCAGAGGAAAGTTTACATCATTGTACACTACACTAAGCAGGTTGTTGTGTGTGTGTGTGTGTGTGTGTGTGTGTGTGTGTGTGTGTGTGTGTGATATGTGCGTGTCTATAGTGGAAGGGAATGGGGATAGTGAGGCAATTTTGTGGCCTAGAAACTCACCCATCCCAACTGAAGGGCCACGCAACATAGCCCACCTCCTCCCCCACCCACACACACATCAGCTCCCCTCCTCCCCCTCCCACACACACATCAGCCCCCCTCCTTCCCGCCCCCCACACACACACACACCAAGTCCCCCTCCTTCTCCACCAGCACACACACCAAACCTTTCTCACTGATCCTGCAGCCAGTCTGTATTTGCCAGAGTTCTTAACCAGTTCAAAGATAAGCTTGATATCAGTAGCAGTTTATTAATGTCAGCAATCTTTTTTTTTTTCCTTTGATGTTGGCTCTTGGTATTGTGGTGTAGTGTTTGTGGCTGTGCGGGGAACGTTAATTTACAAACATGCAGTTCTGTATGTAACTTCATTCCTTGAAACCCATGGTTACTTTATTGTTTTTACGCTTTGTGATTCGGCGATTTCTTTCAGGGTAAGGGAATCCCGTTAGAAGAATCAGGTTAGGAGATTCCCGTAACAGTGAAGGGGTTAATATAGGCTACATCTAACCTCTCCAGTTTGGAAGGTTACATCAGAATGCCCATAAGCGCCCAGGCAACACCCATGCAACATCTGAGCACAAACGAAACTTCTGAACGTCAAAAGCCCTACAGATTGAGGGTAACACAGCTCATTGCACCCACACGCAAGGACCCTCACCACCCATTCACTAACAACCATAATAACTACACCGCCGAGTTACTGCCACAACGCCCACGTATCACCACCAGCACATACAAGTAAGTAAAAAATAACAAACCCAAACTTAGGTCAGCAGTCACCCATTAATAATTCTGGCTTCAGCTCCCAGTCGCCCACTCACAGAGAATTCAGAAAACATCTGCAAAATCAGCCAGGTTGGGTCCAGCTAAACTGCTCTGTGAACACTCCCATCCATGCCTTCATATAAACACATCCTAGATAACTATGCGACGCATGAATATGGTGTAGCACTGCACTCCGAACCATGCAATACATCACATGGCGTCATCGTGTCCTGCTTTACCCAGAGGCAGCGGCCTCATGTGCACTGCCTCAGCAAATGAAGGAAACTTTCATTTCGTGATGACTACAAATCATTTTTTTTTTCTATAGAGGTCATAGGCAGTGGAAAAAGTCAGAAAACAATTACAGAACTGATCAGTTGCATACACGAATGACGGACCACCGGTTAAATTTTGCAGTAGAGGAGTTGCAGAAGTTAACTGGCACTCTTAATCTTTTCATCTCTTCATCAAGTCAGCTCAAGAACGGCCTTCCCCAGTCTGTCTTTCCTGGTCTTATATTATGACGTGCAATGTGTCCAGGCATCGTGAAGGAACAGTTCCTTAGTTTGGTTTTCATGTAAGTCAGTTCTCCTTAGAAGGGTCAAGTTTTGTTGACTGCCACGCATTTTCGTATTAAAAAATCTGCCACAAACTTCAGCAACAACAATAAAGACAATAAAGAAACAGAAACACCACCACCACCACCACCACCACCACCACCACCACCACCACCACCTACAGAAACAAAATCAGCCAACCTAGACACAAAGACAAGAAAATAAGTTAATTACCTTGTGTCCAAAAAACAGGGAGATAATTAGGGCAGGTGAGGTAATGAGGCCAGGTGAGAGGCGAGCACAGGTGGGTCATTAAGGGGGGAGAGAGAAAGGGGGGGAACGTGCGAGAGAGAGAGAGAGAGAGAGAGAGAGAGAGAGAGAGAGCAAATGTGAGGTTAGGGAGTAAGTATTATAGATGAGGAGCAGGAGAGGGAGAGAGGAAAAATTGTGGAGAAGTGAAATAGGAAGGAAGGCAAGTCGGAAAAGAGCATGTTGACGGAAGGAAGGAAATGCGAATGAAGACTGTAGGAAGGAAGGAAAGAAGTACGAAAATGGGAGAGGAAGGAAGGAAAGGAGATAGAGAGAGAAACGAGGGAGAAAGAGAGGAAAGAAAGAGAACGAGGGATGAGGGAAGGGGAGGAAGAAATAACTGGGGAGGAATGAAAAGATAGAGAGGAAAGAAAAGAGAATGTGGTAGGAAAAGAGAGGAGAGAAGCGGGAGGAGTGAAACAGACAAGAGAGAGGAAGAAAAAAAATAAAGAAGGAAGAAAGAAGGAAAGGAAAGAGAAAGGGAGATTGACGGAACGAAGGTAAATAGAAAGGAAGGAGAGAAGGGAAGGAAAGAAAGGAGGATTGAATACAAGAAAAAGAGTAAGAGAAGAAAACTGAGAAGGTGAGGAAGCGACAGTCACTAGAGAACTAAAGGAAGGTAAACGAGAATTAAAGGAAGAGGGAATAGGAATCAGGAGCAGAGGAGGGAGGAGGGAAGAAAAAGGTGGATGGGAAGAATGAGAGAGAAAAAATGAGGGAAAAGTGGGTGAGTAAAGAGGAAGAAAAAAAGTGATAAGGAAGGAGTGGAGAGGAGGAAATGGAGAGACAGGAGGAGGAAATGAAGGAAAGGGGAGGGGACAAGGAAAGGAGAAAGAAGACAAGGGTTGAGAGGATATAGGGATATCAGTAGGGGAGAAGGAAGCGAAGAAGTACGAGGAGAGAAGGAAAAAAAGACAAAGGGAGAGAGGAGGGGGATATGTGGTTGAGAAAGAGGAGGGAGGGAGGGGAAGAGGAGGGAAGGAAGAGGTGAGGAGAAGAAGAAAAAAGAGAGAGAGAGAGGTGGGGAGGGCAATCCTTTGGGAAATAGTGCATATTAGGATCTTAATTTCAGTCCCTTTGCTAACTGCACCGTGCCACACCCTACCACCCACCACCTCGCCACACTACACCTTGCCGCCCACCACCGTACCACACCACACCCTGCTATCTCACATTCTACCAGCTCACACCCTGCCACCCCACACCCTGCCACCACACGTCCTGCCATCGCTCGTTCTGACACACACACACACACACACACACACACACACACACACACACACACACACACACACACACACACACACACACACACACACACACACACACACACACACACACACACACACACACACACACACACACACACACAGCAGAGAGAGAGAGGGGGAGGGAGGAAGGAGGAAAGGAGGAAGAGGTAGACAGACAGCTAGTCGAACGGACATATTGTAAAATATATGTTAATGACAGCATGAGTAAAAAACCAACATGAGGAAATCATAGAAAAAAAAAACAAAATAGCTTGTCATATTAAAAAGAAAAAGACCCAGCTAAAAAAAAAAAATAGAAAATGAGAGATAGTGGATTAGAATATTTTGTTAAGCTTAATGAGACAGTGAAAGTAGGTCGGTTAACCCTCTTGTGGCCACGTCATTTCTGGCACGATACTGTGTTCCTGAAGACCCAGACGATTTTCTTCAGCTGAGAGTGAGTCATAGGAGCTTGAGAGTGTTAATACCTTTACTCAGGTCACGTTTTTTTTTTCTTGCCACCTCCATGCGATTTAATTAAGCTTAGTGGAGGCTTTTCGAGCTGGGGGGGTTAAATAATAGCCTTTATTAGTTCCTTCACTGGCAAGGCCTATCCTGCCACATCCCTCCTCTCTCCCTCTTTCTCTTTCTTCTTTTATTTCCCTCCCTCCCTCTCCTTTATCCCTCTCTCCCCCTTTATCTCGCCCTCCTCCCTCTCTCCACCTCCTCCTCTCGTCGCCTTTCCTCTAGCCCTCCTGTCCTCCCCCCCCCCCAATCCTCCAACATGGTAAGGGCGGGGTCAGCTTAGGTCACGTGATTATGGTGTGACTGGTGGACGTAATTTGTTTCAGCCTTGTGCCTCTCCACCCAGCAGTACATTCAGTGACCTCCATGTAAACCACCTAGTACAGGGCGTGATCTTGGCCAACACTACGCCTTGGTAAATAAATATTGTCTGGGTTATTGACCATCGTTTATTCGGTAGCCATGAAACGTAAGCTTTCTTAATATTTTTTTTATTATGTAAACTCTCCCTGGCCTGACCAGCGTTCAAAGTATATTTATTTATTTTTACTTTAGTGTTTTATATATATATACACTATATATTTCTCTCTCTTTCTCTCTCTCTCTCTCTCACACACACACACACACACACACACCAGGCAATATTTTTTTCTTCATAGCAAGGGCCGCCCAGCATGGTGCAATCAGCTTAGTGTAGTTATCCTCTTCCCTTTGGGGCTTGTGTGCTGGGGAAAGAATTAAGAGATGAGGTACTGGAGGGTCAGGTAACTCATTCATGGTCGGGGCAGCTCCACAGAAGTCCTCTATTTCAGCTAATACTAGAAGATTTCATATTGTCTAGAGTGAAACATATATACTTCTAGAAGCGTGAAAATGATAGGGCGTTATTCTTGCAAGATTAGGAGGCTTTCTAACACATCTTCCTTACCGAATTATTTCTGATTCTACTCCGTTACTATATTCGTTTGTGTTACTCATGCAGTCTATGTCAATATTGATCATACTGAAAAGACACAAGAAGCAAACTAGGGGCCATTAATGAGCAGCTTGGAAAATAAATCGTTAAGGAAGAGGTGTTAGGGAGCCTCCTTACCCGACGAGAATACGAGCTCTGGTGTTATTTCTATTACTCTAACTCTTCACGGTTGGGACAGCTCTATGCTCTATTCCACCTAACGCCACATGATCTTGTTTAACCTAGAGTGAGTCACAGGAACCCTAGTGTTAAGAAACTAATGGGAAGACATGTGGACTCTCTGTTACCCTTTCACTACCAGGTGTCGTAATACAGGTGGCATTAGGAGGCTACGTAGCACCCCTTCCTAAGCGATTTATCTTCCATTTTACACCCTCTCATTCTAGTGTGTGTTATTTATATCGTTTTAATATCGGTGACTTACAAGAGGATATTGAGGGGTAATGTTTAAAATAAATCGCCAAGGAAGAGGTGTTAAAACTTCCCCCAGTCCACTGAAGACGACCTCTGTTCTCACCTCTCACGCAGTCATTTTGTAATTGTCTTTTATTATATTCTACGTTATTTTTATGATTTTTTAACTTTATCATGATCTTGACAATTCTAGTTTTCTGTTCCAGCTGACGATTTAATGCAGCTGATAGTGATTCACAGGAGCCTGAGGGTAGTAGGCTGCGTAAGATAATATTCCTGGCTTTTCTGTTCACTTACGCACAGTTTCATTATTTATTTATTATGTCTTTCTATGTCAGTATCTATCTGTTTGTTTATCTGTCTACCTGTCTATATCAACCTATCTGTTTATCTGTTTATCTCTGTCTGTTTATTTGTTTAGTGGCTTATTTGTGTATTTTTATGTATTATTGCTGGATTCATTGCCTCCCTGTCACGCCTGGATTCACCCCGGCAGGTCACATAACCACCACACTAACTACCACTGCCAATGACTCGTGACCTCTCTTTCCCCTCCCCTTCCCCCCTACCTTTCATCCTTCCACACCTACCTCTCCCCCAGTCCCCTTCCCCCTTCATATTTCCCTCTTGCCAATACCCTCCCACCCTTCCCCCCTTCTCTTTTCTCCCTCTTCCCTTTTTTTCTCCTCCCCTTCTCTCCTCTCCCCCTTCATTCTCCCTTATTCTCCATCTTCCTTACCTTCCCTCTCTTCCCTTCTCCCTCCCCCCATCCGTTTCCCCTTTCTTCCTACCCCTCACCCTCTGTCTTTCGCTGTCCCCCTGTCCCATCCACCTTCCCTCCCCCATCTCTCTCTCTTCTTTCGCCTCCTCTCTCCCCGTCTCCTCCCACCTTCCCCCTCCCCAATCTATTCCCACTCCTTCTCCCCCTTTCCATCTCCTTCCTTCCCATATCCCTCTCTCCCTCCCCTCTTTCCCTTTCATCCCTCCATGTACCCCTCCCTCTAATTTTTTTCCCTTAAAGGTACTAACCAGCGCCATCTTCACTCCTCTGTTTCCCATCCACAGTAACCCCTGGCTGTGATGGGTAACGAACGAACCATTACCCTGAGCGTTACTAGAGCGGTAATCGGGGAATCCTTAGTGAGCTTCGTGCCTACCCAGTGAAGCCTACCATTTGGAGGGATCCTTCTTGATGAGATTCAAATAGATCAGTTGTGGGAGTGCCCTGAAAAATTCCCTCTAAATGTTGTTCGTGTGAGGCTGGAAAGGTGGTTGAAAAGACTGAGAGATGAAGGTAGAACTGATGCGAGAATTTACTGTCCATGGAAAGGTTATATAATTGAACGTGAGTGTATGATTATTTCTTCTTCGTCTTCTTATTAGTCTTATTCTTTTCTTTTCCTTTTCTTTCTTATTCTTATTCCTGTTCATTTTCTTCACCCTTTCCTGTTTCTTCTTCTTCTTCTTGTTATTATTATTATTATTATTATTATTATTATTATTACAGTATTATTATTATTAGCCGGAGTAGTAGCAGCAGTATCAATAAAAGTTGTAATTGTAGTAACTGATGGGAGTAAAGCTCTCTTCTCCGAACCTTCCTTGTCACTCTAAGGCTTTCCTTCATAAGCTTCTTAGTTCCTCTCCACATAACACACCACAGCAGCACCGAGTTTCTCACCTCCTGCTACTAGTAATACTTTCTTTACTACCCTCCCAGTGTCTTATTCATTTTCTTAAGTACCTTTTTAAGTACGAGTAATTATTCTGCACTAGCAACTGTTTTCCCTAAGTGATGGAAGTTTAAATGTTACTTTATAATTAACCTGTCCCTCTCCTGAGACAAATTGCTACCTGGCGTCTCACCTTTATGTCATGGCTTTCTACCTTTAATGTATTTTAGGGCAGTTACATTTTTCACTGTGCTTGTTCATTCATTATTTACTCTTGTCCATTTCTCTTTTATTTATGGTACTTTTTTTTTTAACTAGTGCCCTACGATTAAATTCACAGCTGCTGATTTGAGAGAGAGAGAGAGAGAGAGAGAGAGAGAGAGAGAGAGAGAGAGAGAGAGAGAGAGAGAGAGAGAGAGTAGCCTGTTGCCTTCCGGATACCTGTTCCAGAATGAGTCAATACATTTTTTTTTTTTTAATAATTTTTCTTATTTTGGCATCTGTTCCAAAATGACGCAGCACATCATCATCATCATCATCATCACCATCATCATCATCATCATCATCATCATCATCATCATTAATATCATCCTGACTATTTCTTTCCCACGCATTGTTTACTTCTGGTACTTATTTCGAAAGGACGCAGTCTCTCTCTCTCTCTCTCTCTCTCTCTCTCTCTCTCTCTCTCTCTCAAAAAAAAAAAAGAAAAAAAAAGAGGGTGGCATCTCCTTCGCTTTTTCCGATTTGACAGTGTGATCCCATATTTCATTATTGTTCTTACGATACACTGTAATGTCTTCAGAAATCCTCCCTTCCCTCCACCCCCCTCATATAGGCCCTGTCTCTTAACCCGCTGTAAAACTTAACTCCTTGTAAGATTACTTTTTCCCAGACGATTTTCTTCAGCATAGGAGAGACTTTTGGAACTGGAGGTATCAAAGAGTCTCCACCAACCTCATCAAAATCTCCTTCGCGGCTGAATAAAATCGTCTGGTGGGAACAAGGCTGAAAATATAAACGATGTCCTTGATCTGAGGTTAACCCCCCTTCAATCCCACGACGTATTATTCTATCCTTTTTATCTCCAGACGATTTTACTCAGCTTCTCCAGACGATTTTACTCAGCTCAGACTCTTGGAACTGGAGGGGTTAGATACAGCCCTCATTAACCCCTTCATTAACTTAGGTCCTTCCCAAAGCTGAACAAAATCGTCTGAAGGTAGTGGAAATATGTGAAACTGGCCTAATACGTCATCGTGGTGAGAGGGTTAAATTCTCTGCTCTTAATAATAATGTTACTAAAAATTTTCAATGTTCCTCTTGGTATATTTTCATTGATTTTTTTTTCTTTACCTGGTTCGTATTAAATTTCAGGTGTTTGAATATCATTGCCATAGTCAGATAGGTGCGTTGTAGAGAGAGAGAGAGAGAGAGAGAGAGACCAGGAGCAGGAGAACAGTTGTAAAAAAATAAGTACTCAAGACAGAAAGATATCAGTTTTAGGCCAAGTTAGAGTGAGAAGGGTATAGCAACGTGAACCACACATTCATTTACGTACTACGCCAGCCTTCTAAATTCTGTGTCCAATTCAGCAGTAACTCCATTTGCATTTTATTTTAGACGTTTGACACACACCCGTCATATAGAGTAATTCCGTCGATTACCAAGTTAAAAGGGTCATCTGCACACACACACGCTATCATCCTACCATTTCAGTGCCATGTCGGGTCTTATAATTCATCTTTACACAGTACTTCGCATTTTCTTATATCCACTTGCCAGTCCCGTCGTCTTCGTCGCCACTCATGCATCTTTCCAACTTCATACTTATATTATACCGTGTTCGCCATTCCATTTATAAAAGTCTCTCTCTCTCTCTCTCTCTCTCTCTCTCTCTCTCAAACTATATTCTCATTTACACTAATATCGAGAGAGAAACTTACATATTCCTTAATCGCTTACAAATCTTCTCTTATCCTATCCAGTCTTCGCAACACAAGACACAAACATTTCATACCAGTTCCTTTTTCCACTGCATTCATGTCAACACCAGAATCTGTAACCCATACGCTAATGTGGGATTCAATATTTCTTCCATGCAGTCCATTAGCCTGCTTACTCAGCTCTCTGCTTCGTATCAGGGCCTTCACAGCACCGTCCACTTTCCACCTGCCAGCCACGTCTCTCTCTTCCCACACTTTTACGACACTTATTTTACTGCACTGATTTACCTTTACCACTTCTGTAAAGCTCCACCGTGGCACTTCAACTCCTCCAACAGTTCAGCAGTTCCATTCCTTCTCAACAACCATCACGTTACTCATATTTACTTTTAGTGTACCTTCAAGCTTCGCCACTTGTAGATATTCATAAAAACTCTGAACCAGCAAGACTTTGTTCACGATAGAAATTAGCACAGCATCATTTACTTGCACCAGATCTGAAATATTCCTCCCTTCACCATTTATCACCCTCCTCACCCTACAATCACACTTTATCTATATTAACACTGATAACTCATAAAGACAGCACACAGCCTTGCCTCATCGTGGTAGCGCTGATATTGAACCGCTCACTAAGGCGTCCATTTATTCTACTTTTACACCCACTTCATTACCGTCATAAAAAGAAAAGAGAAAACGAAGCTTTATAGCATCAGACTTACGTAAAACCTTCCACAGCCCTGTCCTACCCACGCTTTTCTCGGATCTCTAATGCCATAAATACCTCGCAGTCCTTCTCACAGTCTCTCCTTGCCATCTGTCTCACTAAAATAAGCGATCCATACATTCCCCGGTACTTCCAAAACCATCCTGTTCATTGCTCACCATACAGTTTGATACAGTCCTTACCTCATCTCTCACTAGTCCTCCATATAGCATTCCTACAGCGCTCAACAGGCTTTTCACACAATAATTTTTGCACCCGCTTCTATCAGCGTAAATTTTGTACCAACGCAGTCACGGCCTTCCTCCACCCCACTGGTGTTCTCGTACTTCCACTCGTCCACACGTTGTCGTATACCTCACAAATATTCCACCTCTTATTCTCCACTTGGTTTTATTCTCTGCATTTACTTCATCAGCACTTCCTGTCTTCTCTAGGGCCGGTCAGGCTCATGGACAAAGTTTGTCTCCTCCTTGTCCCAATTCGCCCAGCAGTACAGTTGGGGACCTGGATGTAACATCAACTCTTGGGGAGTGTATTCTGGAGAAAGAGTGAGACTTAGCGGAAACTGTTTACCTTAATGACCCGCGTGCAGTTGACAGGCATCGGTGTAAACCCTCCTCCTCTTCTTCTTCTTCTTCTGCTTCTTCTTCTTCCTCCTCCTCCTCCTCCTCCTCGTCCTCCTCCTCCTCCTCCTCCTCCTCCTCCTCCTCCTCCTCCTCCTCCTCCTCCTCCTCCTCCTCCTCTTCCATTCTTTCATTGCGCATCACCGAATCCAATCTTGTTTCCTACCTCTCTGCTCTCATGTGTTCCCTGTCACAGTATTTCAACATTGTCTATCTGTCTGTTCCTCATTTCTCCGCCAATGTCGTCACTCTCCCACTCCCAGCCCTTACATTTTCTTACTCCAATGCTCATTTCTACATTTTTGCTCTTCTCTCCAAAGGCATTTCTAATAATCGTGTTCATTACATTTTATTTCCACTTATTTCCTTTTAGTTTCTTTGTAATGGGTGGGGGCACTCATCATCCACTCACTCGATGTATTGCTCCCTTCAGGTGGCTGTAAATTGCTTGACAGTTCCGTATATTTCCTCTTGATTTCACCTTAACTCCTTTCTTGCTTCCACCCCAGTCGCTTCTTTTCTTCTTTTTTTAAAACAGTTCTTTTAGCCTCCACGTCTTAACAAGTTCTTCCTTTTTCTTAGGCAAGAGGCGGAAGGAAGGAAGGAAGGAGGAATAGATGTGGAAAGAGAAAGGGGGAAAAAGGAGAGTGTTAGGCAAGAAAGAACGGATGATGAAGGATTAAATGCATGAAAGAAGCATTGGCCGAAATATAATGAAAAAAGGTGGAAGAAGAAAGAAGGGGTGAAAATTTTGAGGCAGGAAGAATGGACATAATAAAAATAAAAATAACAAAAAAGGAATGAGAGTTGAATTAATGAAGGAGGGAAGGAAAGAGTAATGCATGAAATGAAAGAAACAGAGGAAAGGAGGAGGAAAGAAGTTGTGTAAAGGAGAGGAGGAGACAAAGAGTGGAGGAAGGAGGAGGAAAAGAATGGTAGAGGAACATTAGGCGATTATTGTGTGGCTTTGTCTGTGTGTGTGGGAGGGGGGGGCTGAGAGGGGGGAGGAGGAAGATGGGGGACTGGGAGTGGGAGAGGAAGGAGAGAAAAAAGAGGGAGGGAGGGGGGAGGTCAAGGAAAAAGCGAAGATTGGGGAAGTGGAGGAGGGAGGGAGGGGAAGGGGAGGGAAGGGGAAGGAAGAGATGAAGGGGGGAGGAAAGGAGAGGGAGAAGAAAATGCGAGGAGGGAGGGGGGAGTGAAGAAAAAGAGTATTAGACGGGAAACTGGAGGGAAGGGGGAGAGAAGAGGGGGGGGGGACAAGGAAGATGAGGAAGTGGAGGAAGGAGGGAGAAGGGAGGGAAGGTGGAAAAGAGGGAATTGGCGGGGAAGAAAGAGAGGTAAAAGAGCGAGGGTAGAGGAAAGGAAAGCATAAGTGGTAATGGGAAGGATAAGAAAAAGGTGGGACGGAAGAGAGAGAGAGAGAGAGAGAGATGGAGAAAGAGAAGGAAGTGAAGGAGAGAAGGAGGGGGATTGAGGAAGGGAGAGGGAAGGAGCGAGAGAAAGAGGTAAGGGGGGAGAAAATAAGAGGGAAAGGAAAAGGAAAAAGGCAGTGGAATACAAAGGAGTACAAAGGAAAGGAAATACCAACACATGATCTTTTCGAGGTTGTTAGTTAGAGAGAAGACTAAAACTCCAATGGTATCTAATTAGAGGGAAGGAGGAGGCGTAGGAGAGGAGGGAGAGGATTGGGAGGAGAGAGAGAAACGGGGAAGGGAAGACAAGAGAGAGGGGGGACTATAAAGACGGAAGGAGTAGAGGAATGAGAAGATAAAGGGAGGCAGAGATGAGTAACATGTAAATGAAAAGGGAGAAAAGAGTAAGAGAGGGAGAGGAAGAATGCGGGGGAGGATGGAGAATGGGACAGAGAGAGAGACAGAAGAGAGGGAAAGATGATGGGGAGGGGGGATGGAATGATTAGGGAAAAGGGAGAGAGAAGGAGGGGGGGAGAGGAAAGGAGAAAAATGAGGTAAGAGGACACCCATCCACCAAGATAGGCAGAGCGACCTTCGGATCATATTAAAATCAATACGAACAGATAAGCCAGACGCAGCTGACACCCCTCTTGGCTGGCTACGGTACCAGTCTCCACACAGACCCTCATCTTACAGTACTCCATCATATCAACCACTTCGCTGGTGCTGGGGAGGGACGCCATCCACATAAAACACATCCAAGTGTGCCAGGAGAAGCGCAATCTACCTATCAACCCATAATTTTTGACAGACGGTGGGACATGATCGTTGTGTATCCTGTGATGTGAGGGACCCTTTCCTAAATAAACTGTATTTATGGAGGGGGGAAAAGAAAGTTGTATATATGGTGAAAAAAAAAGTAACTTGTCTTTATGTCGGGAAAAAAAAAAGTGAGTGTTATATATGTGGTAGAAAAAGGGTTTAATGTCTCCCACGACCATCATGCCTCCGCGGACCTCCTACCTCCTTCACATCTTCTTCCTCCTTCACATCTTCTTCCACCTCCACATCTTCCTCCTTCACACCTTCCTCCTCCTCATCATCATCTTGTTTTTTTCTAGAAGCAACTCAGGTTTTACAGGATGACAAAACAGTCGGGTAATGGGCATGGGTGGTAGTGTGGCGAAATTAGGAGAGGGTTTTGGAGTGTCTGGCTAATGTTTTCCAGCCTCGATGGGATTTCCTTCTCTGCCAAAGCACTGAGGTTATAAGGAATTGTAATCTGTGCCTACTTTGGAATACTCGGCTGCCCTGACACTTAGCACTGAGAGGGAAATAAAATTGTACTTAGGGGGAATGAGTTATATTTGTGAAGGAAAAAATAAGAAAGCGACCATAGTGCTAAATGGCAGATGAAAATATGTAATGAGTATATGATATAGTTACTGTATTTGATGAACCCTTACTGTTTCCATTCATCTTCCCTCTCTCACCCCGTCCACTCGCTGCTCCCCCCCGCCTCCGCTTTTTCCCTTCCTTCCTTCCTTCCACCCCCACACCCTTTCCTTTCTTTTTTCCTCCTCTCTCCCCGCATCCCTCCCCCTCCTCTCTCCCCTCTCTATCCCCTCTTCCTTCCCTTCCACCCCCTCTCCCCCTCATCCCCAGCTCCCTTCCCTCCATCTCCCTCTCTCCCCTAATCCCTCTCCCACTTCCATCCTTCCCCTCCCTCCCCTCTGCCTCTCTTTCCCCACCTCCTCCTCCTCCTCCTCCTCCTCCCTCTTATAAATCCTCTTATACGTCAAAGCCCAAGGACGTCTTTTTTTTTTAATTCTTGCAATCTCCAGACGAGTTAATTTTTGTGTAGATATTTTTTCTATATTGAAGGGTTAGATATATAGCCTTCGTCAATTTTTTTCAGAATAAATTTAAAGACCTTTCCTTAGTTCAATAAATTAGTCTGGAGGCAGCAAGAACATAATAAAGTAATATATTTTCAGGGAGAAGTATAGATTCTCTCTCTCTCTCTCTCTCTCTCTCTCTCTCTCTCTCTCTCTCTCTCTCTCTCTCTCTCATTTCTCGCAATCTGTCTAGTATTGTTCTTCGCCATTGTCGCTATCTTCCTCAATCGTCTCCTCGATTTCTTTCAATTGCTTTCGTTTTTTGCTCGTCCTCCTTCATTTGTCCCAGCCTCCTTACTTCTCCTCCTCCTCCACCTCCCTCCCCACTCCTCCTTCCCCTCTCCACTCCTCCTCCTCCTCCTCCTCCTCCTCCTCTACATCATCATCATCACCGTCGTCGTCGTCGCCAATCATCCATCCTCCTCTTTCTCCTCCACCCCTCCCATCCTCCTCCTCTCCACTCACCCCTCTTCCTCCTCGCTCCCCCACTTTCTTATTCCCCACTTCTTCCTTGTATCTTTTCCTCACTTTTCTTTCCGTCCTCTACTCCCTCCTCTTATCTCTCATCCCTTGTTTCGACTCCTTCCCTCCCTTCCCTCTTCCTTCCCCAGTCCCCTCTTGTCATTCACCTTTTCCATCCCCTTAAAATCCCGTCTTCCCTTCCTTTTCTCTACCCATTCCCCTTCTGTCTTTATCTCCCTTCGCTATCCTTCCCTCACGCTTCTTCTTACCTCTCTCCTTACCCCTCTTTCCTTCCGCAAATAAACACGAGCATTTCTTTTACAGTTGTTTTATATATATGTATATACGGTATATATTATATATATATAATTATATGCTGTATATAATTGTGTGTGTATTTGTATCTGTATGTACGTATGTATGTATGTATGTAGAGAGAGAGAGAGAGAGAGAGAGAGAGAACAGCTGCCTTGGAAGGTGGTAGTTAATAATGCTTTGTCATAATTCAATAGTCCCATGGATAAATATTATGTTTTTAAACCCCAGGTAAATATATTCACTTTTGTTTTACACAGTTCTGACCTGTGATATGTCGTGCAATACAGTACATTAAGGGACACACGTGGAGCAACACCTCTGTGTATTGTTTTTGATGATGTTTCCCTAATAATTTCATGAAGTGTATTATTATTTTCATCCTTTCTTATGAAATGCCAGTTTTTCTGTCCTGATGATAATCCTTGTCACTTTTTCCTGCCGGCATCGACAGGAGAGATGGGTGGGTGGAAGGGCTTTCATACCTTTTTCTCCTTGTGTGAGACATGTTCGACTGATAACGTGGTTGTAACCTACCTGTAACAAGCAGCATCGAACCTGCCAGTACGCCTGTTGCTGTTTGGTTTCTCTCTCTCTCTCTCTCTCTCTCTCTCTCTCTCTCTCTCTCTCTCTCTCTCTCATCCTAATTCCAATAACCCCCCTCCCCTCCCCTCTCCCCTTTCCATTAAAAACTGATATTTTTTTTCTCTCCTTTTCAGACAAACTTGAGGACTTAAAGTGGCAAGTTTTCTGTCCTACCTGCAACCACCACTACCACCACAATTCGAAAAGACCCACCACCATCTCTACCACTGTTAAAAGGGAACTACCACCATTCCCACCACCATCCGAGGAGATCGCCACCATCCCTACCATATTTCGAGAACTACCACTACTCCTACCAATAACTGAACAACTACCACAATACGAGGAGAACGACCACCATCCCTACCACAATTTTAAGATATCTACCACCATCCCTACCACCATTCGTTGAGCTCTACCACCATTCTTACCACCATTAAGGAAAAGCTACCACCATCCCTACCACAATTTGTAGAGTACTACCATCATCTACCACAACTACCAGCTTCCTCCATCGTATGAGTTCTACCACCTCCAACTACCACAATTCAAGACCTTCCACTACCACCATTCAGGACCAACCACTATCTACCACAATTTAGAGGGCTACCACCACCCCCACTTAGAGCTTCCATCAAGTACCACAATTCGAAGAAGTGCAGTACCACCACAATCTACCACTATTCAAGGGCAGCTACCACGATCATCACCTACCACCATCTGTAACTACCGCAGGTCGAGATATACCGTTGCCATCAACCACAATTCTGAGAGAGCTACCACAATTCAAGATCTATCACCACCACCCACCACAGTTAAAAGACTTCCACCACAACTACCACAAATAAAAACTACCATTGCTACCACAGTATAAAATATAGCACCATCAACCGCAATTTAGAAGCTGCCACAACTACCACAATTCAGGGTCAACCACAACTACAACAATTCAGTCAACCACAACTACCACAATTCGAGATCTGCTACCACCACCTACCATCGTTCGAAAAAGCCTACCACTCTTATCACCATACATCAGCCAGGGATCAACGTACTTAACTGTCATCAACGAAGATTAACCATTGACATCAACATCAGCAGACATCAATCTCATAAACTATCACTAACTGATATCACTTTCAAACGCCGCTTAACATCAATAACATCTCTCTTCAGCGTCATCAATAGACATCAGTAAGACACATTATCTGACATCAACGGACATCAGTAACGTCTGAGCACATCGGCATCAACTGACATCAATTAGTAACGTTACTCGACTTCAGCAGCCATCAATATCAGCAACACAAACAAATCAAACATCAACGCCAATCATCAGCATATCTATCTTGTATCATCAACAGACATCAGTATCATCATTCATAGAGAGCAGACTTTATTTATCATCAATGCACATCAATCAATAAGGTCATATAGAATTAAAACACCAGTATCATCAGTCATTATTAACTGACATCAATTCACTAACGTCAGACAGTATTAACATTCATCAATCCCTTCAGTCGCTATCAATATACATCAAATAGTAACGTCAACCAATATTAGGATCATCAACCATTGTCAGAGAATATCAGTATCGTCATAAATATCAGCCGACATCAATGGACATCAATTAAGTAACATCAGGTAGCAGTAACGAACATCAGTATCATCAGCTTACATCAAGACATCAATTTAATCATCTGGCATCAACGGACCTTCATTATCAACAAATACTGGTTGACATCAATGGGCATCAATTGGTAACGACAGGCAGCATCAACGAACGTCAACTTTGCAACTACATCAACGGATCTCAGTTGCCAATAACCCTTGTTTATTTTTTACATACGCACATCAACGCATCAATCAGAAACACCGGAAAAGACTAGTAATTAATGCAGTTATCAATCATCAACGTCTTAGTAACATCAGCGGACTTAACATCGACGGAAGATACGTCAGAAATTAACACATTGATCAGTCTGTCATTAACGCATCAACACCTAACATCAACGGAATTTAAAACTAAGTATGAACGCTTATATCATTCATCAATGCATCAAGAACATCAGGAAGCCTTGTGATCATCAACGGAATATATAAGCACGAATTAAAGTTATAATCAGTCATCAACGCATCAACAATATCAAAGACCCTAGTAGAAAAATAATCTAATCTAATCATTGCATCGATCATTTATCAAAGCATCAGTAACATCAATGGACCTGGTTATCAACGGAAAATATAGCCAGTAATTTAAGCTGTTCATCAACGCATCACACTTATGAGCGGCTTGTCATAAAAAACGGTAAAGTAATCAGCTCATCAATAACATCAACGGACCTCATTATCATCAACGGAAAAAAGTCAGTCATCAACGCTTCGGTAGTGTTAACGCAAAAGTAAATAAATAAATAAATCATCAACGCTGAACCCTGACAAGAGACACCCAGATGTGTGATACGTAGAGCAAGATAATTAAAGAAAGTGAGAAAGACAAAGTAGGCAAGAAACAGCTGAGGAAAGGTAGCTAGAGATGACCGTTGGATTGAGAGAAAGTGAGCGAGACGGCTGTTTCAAGTGAGCGAGAAACAGCCCACGAGAGAGAGAGAGCGAATTGACAGAAAGTGAGCGAGAAATACGGACAAGGGAAAGCGAGTAAGAATTAGAGAAACTGGTTAGAGATATCAGATTCAATGAGAGAGAGAAAGATAGTGAAAGACAGGAGATAGTTAAAGATAAAGGAGCGAACGAGAGAAAGTGAGAGAGAAACAGACGAAAGCAAGTCAGCAGAGGAATTCGAGTTAGAAAGCCAGTGAATGAGACGAGAGCAAAGAAGCAGGAAAAGGTGGACGAAGAGAGCTAGTGACGATACGAGAGTGAAGAACAACGATCGAAAGTGAGCGAAAAGCCGTGAGGAAAAAGCGAAAAACTGTGTCCGAAAGAAAGCCAGTGACGAAAAAGAGAAACGAGAGGGAGTGAGAAAGAAAAAGAGGTAGGGAGTTAGGAAGAAAGTAGAGGAAAAAGCGAGCAAGAAACTAAGAAAGAAATAATGGGAAAGAGAACAAAGGAGTGAGCGAGAGAGTGAACCAAAAACTCTGCACGAAAGAAAGCCAGAGACAAAAGTGACGTGAGCGAGAAGGAAGTTAACGACGGAGTGAACAGGAAAGACGAAAGACGCAAACGAGAGAAAGTAAACAGAAAATAAGCAAAAAGAAGCGAGCGAAGAGCAGCAAATAAAAAAAAAAAACATTGCTCGAGAGAAAGTCCAAAACAAAGGAACGGAACAAGAGAAAGTAAATAAGGAAAGGGAGTGTCAAGGAAAGAAGCCAAAACAGGGAGCGAGAGAGAAGAATAAAGTGTGCGAGGTAGTAAGCCAGAGAAGATCGGGTCTCGGGGAATAAACAGCAGCCGAGAAGAAGGGAGAGAAAGTTGGCAGGAAAAAAGCGAGCGAGAGAAAAGAATAAAGCGAGGAAGGGAGTGAGCCAAAGAAGGCGGGTGAAAAACAGCAGCCAGGCGACCGAGAAAAAGTGAGCAAGAAAATAAAAAGAGAGCGAGGGAATAGGTGAGCGTGCAAGATGGAGGACCCGCTTCTGCTGAACGACACGGACCTGTTCCCCTTGAATTGCTCCTACTTGGCCCAGAATGAGACCAACTTAGGAGACCCCAACTGCACCAACGTCAATATCTTCGGTGGAGTGGAGTCACCCATCCATCTGGTTGCCAATGTGGTGATGCAGGTGAGCTACGCGTTGACTTGCTTCGTCGGGTTATGCGGGAACACACTGGTTATCTACGTTGTCACTCGCTTCACCAAGATGCAGACGGTCACCAATCTCTATATCCTGAACTTGGCCATAGCGGATGAGCTTTTCGTGGTGGGGATTCCCTTCCTGATGACCACTTCGCTCCTGGGTCACTGGCCGTTTGGATCCGTAATGTGCAAGCTGTATATGATCACCACCTCGCTAAACCAGTTCACCAGCTCGCTCTTCCTCACCATCATGAGCGCCGATCGCTACATTGCTGTGTGTCATCCAATCAGCTCGCCCAAATTCCGCACGCCCATGATCTCCAAATTGGTCTCGTTAACTGCCTGGACGCTCTCTGCCCTGATGATCGTGCCGGTGTTCATGTACTCCAACACCCTGCAAGTTAACAACCTCACCAACTGCAACATCGTGTGGCCGGATGGGTTTGGCGTCAATGGTCAGGTTGTTTTCACCATTTACTCCCTGGTTCTTGCTTTTGGTATTCCCCTGGCACTCATTTTCATCTTCTACAGTCTCGTTCTTCATAAACTCAAGACGGTGGGGCCCAAATCTAAGTCCAAGGAGAAGAAGAAGAGCCACAGGAAAGTGACGAAGATGGTGCTGACGGTGATCACAGTTTACGTGCTCTGCTGGCTGCCTTACTGGGTGCTACAGCTGGCTCTAATTTTCACCCCCCCTAGGGAAGGCCAGAGTCCGTTTATGGTGGTGCTCTTCCTCATCTCTTCCTGCCTCTCCTACATCAACTCCGCCATCAACCCCATCCTTTACGCCTTCCTCAGCGACAACTTCAAGAAGAGCTTCATGAAGGCCTGCACATGCGCAGCACGACGCGACGTAAACAACCTGCTTGCGGTGGAAAACTCGGTGTTTACGAAGCGCCGCGGCGGGTCCTCGCGAGCCCGTAGCGGCAGGACTCGCGAAACGGAGGCTCAGGACGGAGCCACGACCACCCAGGCGTTACGGGACGACCCCACGACCACGGCGATAACTATGACCACCCGCTCTTCACTCCCTGTAGCAGCCGCCTCAGCCAAGGAAAATGGCGCCCAGCCCACCCCCACATCACACCTCTGAGCCACACACCACCACAACAAGGTAACTCTAATCGTCCTTTGTATTATTATTATCAGCATCAGTAATCTGAGTCAGTCTGTATGGTTACTTGGAAAGTTATAAAGACAGGCAGGCACTGAATATGTAGTCAGGGACAAAACTTCGTCTACTGTTCCACCGTATTTTCATCACATTCAAGGCCCTGACCCAGCATATATACCTAGTGTCTGTGTATATAGATAGATAGATAGATGGATGGATGGATGGATAGATAGATAGATAGATAGATAATTATAATCAATGAACAGAGCAGCATACAAAGCCTCTCTCAGATTAGAATTATTAGCAGGAAGGGAAGTGATAAGTGAGATGCATCATTAAGTACTCTTTTGTTCTAGACCGTACTTTGACAGAAGGTGAGTTAGGTCCCATCAGGTGGCAGTTGAAAGGCATTGCCTTTATATCGGCACCTCATTAACCTGTGGCCGTATTGTCCTGTAGCTTGTTAAAACTCTTTCAGAATTTTCTTTACATTTCTGTAGCCGAAATAATTAAGCTAGTATTGTCCTCTCTCACTGCATAAGCATGACTCATTAATGAAATCGTTTTTATCATATGATTGTTGTATGTATATTGCGTTGTTCTCTTCTGTTTTCTATTTGGTCACCCCATCATTATAATTTGGTCACCCCAGCATATAGATAGATAAAGTAGATACATAGACAGCTGTATAAATATAGATTAATACATATATCATCATCATCAGTATCAACATTCCATTATTTATTGCCATGTAAAAAAGAAGGGGTGAGGTATATATATATATATATATATATATATATATATATATATATATATATATATATATATATATATATATATATATAATGCGTTTGTAGATAGATACGGAGAGTTATATACTTGCATGATAAGATAGACACACATGCAATGCAGTATTAAGAGTATATTCTACATTTGATGTGTTGCATGTCGCTTGTATATATATATATATATATATATATATATATATATATATATATATATATATATATATATCTCGCTGCTGACACTGAGATCACTACCGCAGTCATCAATAACGATCACAGTTATAACAGTCACTGTCATCACTACCACAACCATCACTGCTATAATCATTACGCGTGATTCTTAACCCACATCCCTAATCACCGTTTTTTATTACTATCATTATCGACATTACTTCAAGCATAACTGTTACCCTGCCCGTAGCCACAACTACCACCATAATCATCACCATTATCACAAGTACGACAACCATGATCATCGCTGTCACCCTTATTCCACCACCATCATGGTAACAACTATCTGCACTACAATCACCACCACCATCTCCATCATTTGCCTTTCCTTCCGCATTTTGTAGCCGTCAGCCGTGGAACCCATGCTGCCATCACCATCCCCACTTCTAATGTGCATGTCTTTCTTGGCTTGACCTAAAACTGATATTTTTCAAAATTAAATGCTGAGGTTTAACAAGATTATTAACGTTAGAATTAGGGGTTGATCAAGGGGAAATGCTAAGAGAAGAATGTATTGTAGAGCCGTAGTATGGTTTTATCCTGCACAGGGCTAAGGAAAATAAGTAAAAAAAAAAAATCTTCAAGTTAAAGCACAAGAATTATACCACCTTTTAGAGCCAAAGGTACCGGCGAAAAATTACCATCATTGCCACCACCGCTACCATCGCTACCTTCTTTTGAGAGTCGAGAGAAGACGAGGAGGAGGATTGTTTGATGATTTTAGTACTGGAGGTAAAATTGTGATGGACACGGAAGAAGGGTGAAAAGGGGGTACTCACGGCGAAGGAATGAAAGTAGAAGTGATTAACCTCTTGATACCGGAAACGCATTTTTAATTCTATACTATTTATACTTCCTCCAGACGATTTCATACAGCTTGGGGAAGAACTCTTGTATTGAAGTATAAATGAATGATGTAGTTAAGCTCACCTGTTTGAAAAATCCCCCATAAATGAAGTATCGTCCGGAGATAGCAAGAATAAAGTGAAAAATAAGTCACCGGATGGATCGGGTTAAGACCAGAACAGGACAAAGCAGTGGCAGTTGAATGAATAGAGGATAGAGGTGTTAGGGTCAGGGTACTGGGAACGAATGGCTTTATAAAGTTTGTGAAGAGCATAAAAGAAAAAAAAAGTGTGTGGTTTGGAAGGCTAAAAGTGTGCGTGAGAATGTAACTGTGTAAGATCGTCGGCTAAGAAAAGAACAACGAGGTAGGATGTGGAGGTAGAAGAAGCAGTGGAAGAGAGAGGGAAGAAACTGATGGAGTGGATGCTAAAAAGGAACGGAGATGAAAGAAAGAGGGAACATGTTTAGAGGATGAACTGGTTAAAGGAAGAAATTTCGGGAAAGAGGAAGGTAAAAAGAGTAATTTGGAGGAAAAATTATTGCGGATTTTTTTTTGAAAATTGTAGACTATAACGAAGGGAGGTGCAAAAACGTAGGAATGAGTGTGGAGGAAGTGAAAAAAAAAAAAAAAAAAGGAATTATCATCGCCACCAACACCTCCACCACCACCACCACCACCATCATCATCATCATCATCATCATCATCATCATCATCGTTCCATACTTTATTGCCATGTATAAAAAAGAGGTGAGGTAAAAATCAGTTAACCTCGATGAATGTAAACCCTGGCCTATCAGACTGATTTATATTTGGCTCAAAGTGATGTGTGTATTAAATTTATGGTGCACTTTGTCTTTTACCCAGTATACAGTAAATCAGGTGGAAAAAGATCGGTTCGGATAATGATGAGTCGGGGTAATGATGATGTAACTTTGTGGAATAATACAGTAATTGATAATGAAAGAATGCTAACACAGGCAAATAAAAATAAAAATAAAAGGTAAATCTGATGAAACAATGATAATTATAATGAGCTGGAATGCAGCAAGAGCCGAGTCATGGTAAACAAGTTAGGGTCTGATTTTTGCACAACAATGGAACATGGTGCTCTAGAAGGCATCAGCAGCAGGAGTGAAGAACGCTATGAAAAGCATGAGGACTGAGTAGACAGCTGTGTTGATGAGGTATAAGCAGAAATTATATAATGTAGTGGCGAGAGAGCAGTAAGCAGTGTATGTGGAAAGAAAAAGAAAATGAGTGAAGCTGCGTATGTCAAGTGGAAGAAAGTTTTGTATATGAGTGAATAAATCCTCGTTTTATGTGAAGAATAGATAAAACTAGCAAAACATAACCACAGTCTTAACTGCACAAATACAAGTCACAAATAGCTCGACTTCTCTGTAACCTTTTCACCACACTGTAGAGAAATACTCTACTTAATTCTATGTGCCAAAGTGAATGCAACAATATTCGTGCAGTAAGTGTACCGGGAGCTGTAGGTAAGGTGTATGTAAGTGCAATGATGGAGTAGGTAAGACAGGTTTCAGAATATTCAGTGAGTGATGAACCGCTTTTTTCCCTCTCGTTGGGGCAGCAGCAAATGTGTGGCTCAGGTCTTTGCAGTTATACAGGTGAATGCTTACGTGTTATTCGCTGATTTAAGATGATAAGGAAGAGGGGTCAGAAAGCAACTTGAGCTCCTGATCTTGAGCTCCCGATAATACGGTCCTGCCAGCCCCTTACAATTATTATTATTATTATTATTATTTTTTAACACGTGCTTTCTCCAGAATTTTCATTTCAGCTCATGAGGCTTTTCTAACGTGCGGGGCTAGATACAGCCTTCAAAAACCCCTTCATTACTGGGGTCCTGTCCGAAGCTATTAATAATAATAATAATAATAATAATAATCAAAATAATCGTGTTATATGCAAGAGTACAATAGATACAACGTACTAGTTTCATCTTCACTGCGAGGGTGTTGCAAACTGAATAAAATCGTCCTTAACTGATTTATTTTCATCTGAGGGAACTTGTCCATCATCGCAACTTAAATGCTGAGTCGTGGTTGCGTGAAATTCCATGAACTTTACTTACGAAGTAAAACTGGGTCTCCTTGGTTACTAGTCAAATTTATCCTGGAATCTGACAGCACCTGACCATATACCGAACAGAAACGGGTCAGTGATCTTTTCCCATAAAAACCAACAGACTATAACAAGAATAATAATGTCAAATAATAATAATAATAATAATAATAATAATAATAATAATAATAATGAGAGTACTGCTTTCAGTGTCCATGGCCTCACCTAACCTCACCTCACTCCGTGGTTGTGTGCGTTGCGTGCCTTTGAAGTGCGTGCACCCGGCATAATGCGCGCGGTCTTGCGTAACAGCCAGAAAAAAGAAAAAAAAAAGATTCATTAAACAATATTTTTGTGTGTAGTTTAGCTGTTTGGGGGAATCGACTTTTTTTTTTCTATATAGCGTGGGTAAGTTTTTTTTTTTTTTTTTTTCATCACGGAGTAAAAATCTGTTACATCTTAATTTTCGTACATTTTCCAGTTAACCTTTTCCGTTCGATGACCTCCATTTTGTACTTTATTTTTCCTGCTACAAGACGATTTTATTCAGCTTCAGGGAGCCACCTGGTAGTGAAGGGGTTAATCATGAAGGCCGTATCTAACCCCCCCGGTTCGAAAGGTCTCTCCGAAGCTGAATAAAATCGTCTGGACAGAGAGAGAGAGATGGGGGGGAGACCTCATGAGTTCGTCGATGTACTTTTTATTATTGCTATCTCCAGACGATTTTATTCTGTTTGGGGGAAATTTTTCGGTCGGGAGGAGATAGATGGAGCCTTCGTTAACCCCTTCACTACTTGAGATTTTCCCCAGTTGAATGAAACCGTCTGAAAATAACTAAGTAAGAAAATTATAATTCGTTCTTTTTTTTAATGGGTTTTAGCATTAATTGCCTACGCGACTTCATCCCGCTGGCGTAGTGTAGCGGCGGCCGTATGTCTGTAGCGGCTATTTACATTTCACTGGCTCGTTAGCGGTGTGTAGGGCGGTGTCATTTACGCTCCGGGTCGTTTGGTTTCGGTCTGTTTCTGATGGTTTTATTAAATGTCTCTAGGTTACTATATTTCAGTGTAGCTGTGTGGGAAGCTGTGTACATGATTTGTGTGTGTGTGTGTGTGTGTGTGTGTGTGTGTGTGTGTGTGTGTGTGTGTGTGTGTGTGTTCAGTTTTCTTAATGTAATTGCCTGGAAAAATGTTTTCAGCGTTTTATTTTGCTTTTTGTATTTTCCTGTTCATGTTAATGTTTTGAATGTAGCTACACGGGAAAATTGTGCAGCGTTCATTATTCTGATGGAAATGTATATGCAGTATGTTGGTTTTTAACCGTCGGCTTCATCACCAAGCCTTTATACATATTTACATATACATCTATCCAGTGTATATATATATATGCAATTAAATCACTTAATAACACGTGATTCATAGATATGCTGATATCCACAAGGAAAGGAAACACGATATATCCCGAGCGCTTTCTTGCATTCACAGGAAGATCTGAATACACGAAAGCAAGGAACAAGAGTGCTTCAGAACACCTGTGTGATAATATTTCATCGTCCCCTCCCAAGTTAAAAGAACAAAATGGGGGAAGTGGATGTTAAAACACTGGTTATGTGCTATCCATGTATACTTCATCCACCCATGTCTGTCCCTGGTGGATTATTATTATTATTATTATTATTATTATTGCTTCATCAACTTCCATACTTCCTTTAGTCACACATTCACTTGTTTTATCATTCTTCCTACTTCTTGGTCTTCCACGCCCTCCCTGCCGTCTCATTCACTTCTGTATACCGTACTTCACCACCCTATGCTCATCCATTCTCTGACATTCCCGAGAATCCACTGTTCTGCCATTTGAGCAACAGACTTCGTGTCCCCCAATCCTTAACAGCAATTCTTTTACTCTCTCTCTCATGGTCGGAATACATCTAGTACTCAATTCCTTCCTGCACCAGACGATTTTATTCGGCTCGGGGTGAGTCATCGGAGCCTGAGTATACTGGTACCATTAACCCCCTCATGGTCGGGACAAATTCAGTATTGTATTCTAGTTAACGCCAGACGATTTTATTTAACTAAGACTGCGTTGACGTCCCTGTCATTGTATTCTTGCTTCCTGTAAACGACTTTAGGTTTGGGGAAACGCTTCGAATTGGAGGGGTTAGATACGGCCTTCATTTACCTCATCGCTACCTGAGGTTTTTCCTAACTTGGGTAAAATCGTCTGGTATGAGTTTGATTAGAGTGAGAAATACGTGTCGTGCTAAGTTAAATGCTAGATTATGATTACTCCAGCCAGATTATTACCCACATGCTGAAGTTATGATTGCGATTCTTTTAGTTTGTGCCACTGTAAAATCAGGATATATTTGTTACACCTGGTATTACAGTTGTTACCTTCACCGGAAATGGAAACTTGGGATTTTACTTTGGTTTCTTTATATATTTGTTTGTCTTTGTGGTGCCTATTATTATTATTTGTTGTTGTTGTGGTGGTGGTGGTGGCGGTGGCCTCAGACTCGTCTCAAACGTTAATCCGGGGGACTGCAGGTTATATTGCCGGTTTCCTGAAGGCTATGATCCTTCTTTCAGAGGACAAAGAAGAAGTTGAGGGACGTTTGTATCTTCGGGCAGTTGAGCCGCCTCGCCACAACGGTGCCACCACATGAAGTTGTCCCTCTCCATCACACATCTTGAAATCTTACAAATAGATATAACCCATTTGGTACGATGATGCCTTGATTATTTACGTTACCAGACGATTTTGTTCAATTTACCCGAGCCTCCTGTGAGTGAAGGGATCAATGAGCACTGTATCCAACCCTTATCCAACCCTTCCATTTCAGAGTCAGTCCTGTGCTGAATAAAATCGTCTGGTAATGGCTAAAGTACAGCAAAAAGGATATCCCCGTGCTAAAGGAATTAAACAAAATTTTTGTGACAAAGTTCAAGACAATTATTAAACTTTGCCAGTTACTTCTGGTGCAGTTTGCGTGTCCCTCCCACACACACATACACTCACCACACTCCCCTCATCCCCGTCAAAGCGTTTTTATTCCCGCGTGAGTGCCTCTCCCCTCCCCCTCTCTCTCTCTCTCTCTCTCAGGTAGGAATGAGTCTCCTTAGTTACTAGTCACATCAGTTCTTCAGTCTGACTGCATTTGGTGTCAGAGAAAAGGAGCCAAGGAATTTTGTCAGGTGAAGACAAATTAACTGTAGCTCTTTACCATTAGCGTTTGCCTGTTGCCTTCGTTGTCAGCGGGAGATTCCAGATGTTTACCAACAGTTTTGTAGGCAATTCAGTGAGTGACTTGATCATTGAATATTCCACGACCACCGCGACCACCCTACGCGATATAAAACCTTTTAAAAATATTGGCTTCTCCGGAAAATGTTGTGTACCTACGGGATAGTTTTCGAACAGAGTGTTTATATACTTTATGCCCTTAGTTCTTTCGGTCACTGTAGGTTATATATAATCGCTGAACGAAATAGTATGGTAATAACTTCACCAAAATGTAAAATTCGTCATCAGTGTAAAAAGAAATAGGTAACAGGTGTGCATACGAAGGTGTGGAGCATGTGCGAGCGAGCGGAAAGTGTGCGAGACGAGTAGTTTTAGATGAAAATAATGTTAAACACACATGTTATTCACATTCGGCACTTTCCACCGTATTTTCTTCTTTTGCCTGGATGAAGTGATATTCGTTTTGTTGTTTGCTTTCCACTAAAATCAACTGGGCAAGCCTTGACGTAATTCCTGTCAAAGCTCTACGTCACGCTTTTTGCATATGGCTACAGCTGTACCAGATATCACCAAGCGAATCGGCCATATAGAATCTCTTTAAAAAAAAAATCTACCAAATTTTTCATTTGTGGCAGTTTCTATATTTGAAAGGGTGTCCAATCAAGTGAACTACTCAGAAACATCCTAAGTTAAGTAAGTTCAGTGTGACGACAATTTAAAAAAATACTTTGGCCGGTCTTTGTAAAAATTTTCGGTGAATGTTGAGATGGTCTGTTTCACACTGTCCTAATTTTTATGAGACCTTCAGAAAAATAAGGTTCATATCTGTGGTCATTATTCCACAAAATTGCACGATTAGAGGCTGCTCCAGGATACACCCCCACCCACCCGCCAGCCTGGGGAACAAACTCTGACTCTGTGTAGATGTGAAACGATTAATAAAGGTATACAAACCATGCGTTAGTCTCAGATGAATGAAAACCCTGTAAAACATTGGCACTTACAGGTGTTATACTTACAGCCAACAGGCCCACTGTGCATAGGTGAGGTATGTTATTTTTTTTTTTTTTTTTTTGGTCACATTAAAGTAGTTTTCGCGGTACTGCAAGTCGTTTTTATGATGCTACATTAAAATAAAAAATTTTGTTTTCGTGCTGCTTACTCGTAAAATTGTTTTCTAACTACATGAAAGTCGTTTTCTGTCCAAATTAAAGTGAGTTTCTTATACATTAGGGCTGTTTTCACGTTACATTAAAGTGGTTTTCGTTCTACATGCCGTCAGCACCATACACCAGCTTTTTCCTTTATTCTACACTCATTACCCATTTTTTTTCTATCCTCAGATGTCGAGAGGCGAGTAAAAAAAAAAAATAAATAAATAAAGATACACTAGTCGTCCCCCAAGATTTAGAGTTACGTGACAAGGCTTGGGTGTGCAGGGCAATTAATGATGTAAGCAGACTGTGAACCCATCCCGTAATTTCTGCGCCGGACCCACCATGTAGCGACTGTGCCAGGGCTCCGTAACACCTTCAGTACGATGGTTTATTATACCGTTGCCCATTCCAGACGATTATAGTTGGAATAGGACAGTTTTTTTTTTCTTTAATAGATGTTGGATACAGCCGTCGTTAATCCTTCCAGGGACGCTCTTCTCAGCTGAGTAAAATGTTTGGTAGTAACAAGAATGAAATTTAAAAAGAGGCATCACCGTTTTGAAAGGGTTCATCTAGACATTATTAACACTCTCAGGCTCCTGTGACTCACTCAGCTGAATAAACCCGCATGGCAGTAGCAGACACAGAATAATAGAGTTACCCCGATCTTGAGCGAGTTAATGGTGACAGTATTAACACCTCGTCTTCCTATAATTCAGTCTCACCTAAATTAACTCCTCAGGCTTTAGCTGGAAGAGAACAGAACAGCAGAGAAGGAGAGACTTAAACGAATAATTATTACAGCTGAGGGGCAATTTAAAGTAGGAAGTACCTGGAATAATATCTGGTGCTGTGTAATATTATCCGTCTCTCCCTGGAATAATAAAGCTTCCTTGAGGCTCCTTGTCCGTAGCGCGCTGTTACCGACATTACACACAGCGAGGATAATACGGGTTCTTAGTGTTTATGTGAAGAGCTATGGCATTTTTCTCTGCTGGGAAGAGGAGGCTGATTATTATTCCCCATTTGGCTCTTATTCCACTTCTCGTCGCTGGCAGGAGTGCGTTAGTGTTCTCCTGTTGATTCTTTTATTATGAAAGTGATTGTTATTGTGGCTGTGTACTTAGAGTCATCACATTAACGTTTCAGAGTTCGGCTGTAAGCTGATTAAATTGCTGGGAGAAAGTTAAATGGGTGAGTAGTCAGACAGATAGAAAGATAGACAGATGAATAGATACCAATATAGTAGATAGATGTTGAATAAATGTATAGGATAGATGTGTGAATGAATGAGTGGATGGATGGATGGACAAACAGATAGATACATACAGTCAGGTAGATAGATGCATGGATAGATAGACAGATAGAGGATAATACTGGTGATGGATGTGAAAGCAGAAACGGATGTGCAGTGTGAGGCAGGAAGAGAATGTTGAAAATGTGTATGTGAGTTATAAGAGTGAGCGTCCGGGCATATGATAGCTGTTTCTTAGTTGCTGCCGCCATCCCACTCTAATTAGTGAGTGAGAGAGCTATATGGGATAGGAGATGAGGGGAGAAGGGGTAGGGAAGTAGGTGAGATAAGAGGGGAGGGGTGGAGGGGAGGGAAGGGGAGAGGGAGGAGGGGATGGGAGGACATGTAGTTGTATTTAATTGGCGGCAACAATTAACTCTTCCAGCCCAGCGGCATTGTACCTCACACAAAAATACACACTCACACACGCATACATACACCTGACACACACATACATATATACACCTGACACACACATACATACGTACACCTGACTCACAAACACATATATACACCTGACACACACACACACAGTACATCTCACTCACATACACACGCATACATACACAGTACTTCTCACTGACACACACACATGTACACAGTACATCTCACTCACATACAAGTACACATACATACACCCTACCATAACACACACACACACACACACACACACACACACACACACACACACACACACACACACACACACACACACACACATACAGTACTTGTGTAGCCCCGACCAATTATCCTGTTATTTAAGCTAGTTTGAGGGATAACACTAAGGAGACACATACTGTAGATGATATATAGAGTTTCTGCATAATCAACTCTCTTAGACCCATATGACTTTCCTCTCAATATTAACCCCTTGCTTTGGTTAGAATAGAATACTAGAGTGTTCCCGACCGTC
Organism: Coenobita brevimanus; assembly: GCF_032717465.1. Lineage (NCBI taxonomy): Eukaryota > Metazoa > Arthropoda > Malacostraca > Decapoda > Coenobitidae > Coenobita > Coenobita brevimanus. The sequence continues at coordinate 68,949,021 of NC_136959.1, read as the reverse complement.
CAAGGGTTAAGGTTGACAGTACTACCACTCTCAGGCTATTACACACACTGAACATACTGAACTGATTGAAGATATTTGTGGATAGATGGAGTGGACTGTTAAGAGTTGTCCTGACCATAAGAGGTTTGGAATAAGGCTAGTGAGGTCAAAGTGCACAGTCATACAATTAAAGATGACTAGTTTAGGGTCATTTGCAGATACTTAACGATGCACCTAACAATGACTTAATCTTTTCAGCCCAGGAAATTACCAGGAGAACGTATAAATATAGAGAGTAATTAACGCACAGTCTTCAGAAAACATTTAAAAATATTGTTCTAGAGGGAAGTGAATAGTGTGGAGAGAATGGTAATTAACAGAAAACTGGTGACCGGCTGTTTCTGATGACGCAAAAAAAAGAAGAAAAAAAAAGGAAGTGTTTTGAAAAGCGTTTAAACGTAAATGATGATGGAGCGGCAGCAATGGTGGAAAAAATGGCTGGTGTTGGTGTGCATAGCGAGTGGGTGCGTGTGTGTGACGGGGTGAGGGAGAGAGAGAGAGAGAGAGAGAGAGAAACATTACCGTATAGAAAATGAAGTGTGGGAAAATTGACAGGGGGAAGGGGGTAATGCATCCCTGAAACACCCTCACCATTAATTACCCCAAACCATTCACCCATACCATTACCTCAAACCATTCACCCATACCACTACCTCAAACCATTCACCCATACCATTACCTCAAACCATTCACCCATACAGTCACCTCAAACCATTCACCCATACCATCACCTCAAACCATTCACCCTTACCATTACCACTCTTGCCATACTCAATTCACAAAACCTCTTCATATGCAACAAGGCGTCTCCATCAGCTTTTTTGTCATAATCCCTTCAACACAGGAGAATTGGGCTGTGTTAATATTCAGATTCATCCATGTTCCTTCCTGATTATGATATTCTGTGTGTACATCGCCTCCAATCATCACTCCTCCGTACACCTTACCTGATATGCTCAACAGCCTTAAATATAACATTAAAATTCGAGAGTTCCCTTTTACCCCCCTTGCTTCTACAGCGACGCATTACACACACTGCGTCAGTCTTCAGGTTTTAGCTTAGACTCAAACGTACATTAACCTCTTCAGTACAGTGACATTTTTTTAAATCGTGTCCATGCTGCCTCTGTATGGTTTTATTCAGTTTAGATTTTTTACACTGAAAGAGTTACAGCAAACCTGCAGTAATTCTTTTATGCTGCCGCGAGGCAAATTAATTCAGTTGAAGTGGGATTTTCCTCAGGTGGATGCGTTGGACACAGCCTTCATTATCCCAGTCATTACCAGGGAACTGTACCAAGTTGAGTAAAATATCTCATAGTAGCTAGAACACAGCATAATAAGACGTCACTTTACCAAGGGGTTAAACAGTAAATTTTGTGTTTTATTTTTACCTCCCGAAAATGGGCCATCCAACAGCAGGGTGGTGGTGGCGTTAAATTAGATGTGCCTTAATTATGCAGTAGAACTGACTCTCCTCGGCTGCTAGTCTGTCGACCCTCCAACTTAACCAAATTTAGCCACCAAGCGAGCTGAAGGGGGTTAGGGATCTTCGTCAGGTTAGGAAAAACATTATAACCACTACGGAATCCTCTACTACAACTCCTCCTCCTCCTCCTCCTCCTCCTGAAGCATTCTTGCAATCCCATCCCTCCCCTGTGCTTACATATATTTTCATTTTCTGCCGTGCCTTGTCTCCCTCCTCCCCCACCCCGCCTCAGCCCATCACCTCCACACCACCACGTAATTCTGCACCCACCATGTTTTCCACCACTGCCACTCAGTCAGCATTTACGTTCAAAGGCCTCTCGGATTACTCGCTCCATCTCTTTTTCACCTCGTAAAGAGTGTTGTTATTTCTCCGTCGCTCCCCGTCCTTCTTCACACATTTATTCTCTCTCTCTCTCTCTCTCTCTCTCTCTCTCTCTCTCTCTTCCGTAACACTATATATTTTACCAACAGACGCAGTAATTATGTCTTTTTTGTCAAGAGATGAAACACTGGAGAGGTGTGATGCTGGCGAGGGACGCCTTCACATGTCTGGCAACACCTCTGCCTGGTTACACGATGTCCCTCAACTCCCTCCCTGTTCCCTGAAAGGAGGATGCTTGACTGCAGAAAGGCAGCTGTAGCCTGTAGTCCACTGGTTCACGTCTAGATAAGCCTGGGATTGCAGTTACTACTACTACAACTACTACTACTACAGTTACTACTACTACAGCTACTACTACTACTACAGCTACTACTATACTCGCGGCGCACGACTCTGAGGTGGTTATTATCGTGACCTGGCAACCTGTCATTCAAAAGTGCATCATATTTCGTGTATAATATGAGACGCATGTGATTCGCGTATACTATGTTCGTGTATAATAATATTCGTGTATGATCGTGCATAATAATATGATTCGTGTACGATATGGTACGAAATCAGACTTACTTTTGAATGGTAGGTTGCCAGGGTACGATAATGACAACCTCTGAGTCGTGCGCCGCGACTATACTACTACTACTACTACTACTACTACTACTACTACTACTACTACTACTACTACTACTACCACCACCACCACCACCACCACCACCACCACCACTACTACTACTACTACTGTCAGGGATGTGATACAGAATATCACAATTTAAAAATAAAGCCAGTACCGCTAATTGGGGGAAATTGGTAAATCAGATTAGGACATAGCAACAGAATCTTAATTGGCAGTATTTTTGTAATTGAGTGTGGACACATTTGAGAGAGAGAGAGAGAGAGAACTGAGATTTATTGTCATATGCCCATATGGTTATTATCCTCTCCTGTCGGTGCAATTAATGTACCAATATTTTTCTGTCACTCCTATTTACTGGGTTTGATTCGGCCTGGAGCGGAAATTAAGTTTAACCTTTTCAGTCCAGTGACGTATTTCTTCATTCTTGCTATCTTGAGACGTTTTTGCTCAGCTTGGGAGAGATTTAAGAGGTTAGATAGTGGCTGCGTGAACCCCTGCATTTAGGGAGATGTCCCATAGCTGAATAAAATGCTCTGGTGGCAGGAAAAATTAGTACACCATTGTAGTGAAAATATTAAATCATTCTCTTTTATTACGTCCGCCGTATTTTGTTATTGTTATCACCAGGCGATGTTATTCATCCTCAAGAAAACGTCTGTTAGGGAAAGGGTTTAATAGAGACAGTCTGTAATCCTTTCGCTGTGAGTGGGCCTTCCTGAAGTTGAATAAAATCCTTTGGTGCTAGCAAGAATTAACTTCACATCATCGTGGTAAAACGGTTAATCAGGGCTAGAAGTAAATCCGTTTAAGTACATCCCGTTGAGACTCCCTTAACCCTGAATGACATACGTAGCAGTCAGAGTACCAGGGATAAAAGTCTTAATGTTTCAAGAACAGTCATGCCTAAACATTGAAATCATTGTATATATTTATTGACAGTCCATTCGGCACTGATGTTGCAAGTCTCAAGAATAGGAGACTTAATGTAATATGGAAGAAACGTCATAAATAAGAACAAAGTTGGTGAATTGCTCATTGGTCATCCTTTTCCTAAGAGTCTCATATCAACTCTCTGAAACACTGCCAGTCTAGTAGAATGAAAATCTACACCCACTTTCGCCCTGCACTCCTAGAACCTTCCTTACCTACATTACCCTCTTCCACACACACACACACACACACACACACACACACACACACACACACACACACACACACACACACACACACACACACACACACACACACACACACACACACACACACACACACACACACACACACACACACACACACACACACACACACACACACACACACACACACACACACACACACACACACACACACACACACACACACACACACACACACACACACACACACACACACACACACACACACACACACACACACACACACACACACACACACACACACACACACACACACACACACACACACACACACACACACACACACACACACACACACACACACACACACACACACACACACACACACACACACACACACACACACACACACACACACACAATTCACTCAAGCGCACACAAACACAGCCATAAGCATTCCCTCACGCACACTCGTAAAACACTGTCACATACACCAACAACCGCTCTCTCTCTCTCTCTCTCTCTCTCTCTCTCTCTCTCACACACACACACACACACACACACACACACACACACACAACATACGCGAGACAATAAGGGGGGGTGAGTGCAGTTTTCCACAATGAATAATCCCGCCAGCAGTGTGAGGGAGGGAGAAAATGGGGATGGCATGATGGAGGGGGTGAGGGGAGTTATTATAGTAATGATAATAATATATGATTGTTATAAAGTAGTATCAATAGTAAGAGTAAAACTGTAATAGTAACAGTTGTAGTAGTAATTGTTGTTGTTGTCGTAGTAGTAGTAGTAGTAGTAGTAGTAGTAGTAGTGATGGTAGTAGTATCTCCGCTAACGAAGCTGGACGGAGGCTATATATTCAACTTTGCCTTTTTATGTGCAAAACATAAAAAAAAAAAAATGGTCATCGGATTCTAATGAAATCCTGTGGATAGGTGGGCAGTGGATCGAGGAAGAGCTTATTTGATTTGGAGGTGGATCCGAATTCAGACTTATGAATAAATAATAAAGCTTATTGTGCTGTCGAAGGTATGCGCTCTCTGAAACTGTGTAACAAGAGACACTTGCACCGTAGAATTAGTTTACTATGTGAGCCAGTAAAAGTATAAGTTTGGAAGGAAAAGCAAATTCAGTAGTAAATAATAAATTTTTTAGATGTTGGCGGAGGTATTCGCTCCTTGAGAGGTATGCAATCTTTAAGCGTTTTAAAAGTAATATTAATATTAGTTAATGAGTTAGTTAGTTAGTAGTAGTAGTAATAGTAGCAGCAGCAGCAGTAGTAGAAGTAGTAGTAGTACTAGTACTAGTAGTAGTAGTAGCGGTCGTAGTATTGTAGTAATAATAATAAATAATAATAGTATATTTAACACACACACACACACACACACACACACACACACACACACACACACACACACACACACACACACACACACACACACACACACACACACACTCACTGCCATGTTTACAATCACACAGTCTTGAGGGTGGGTTATGCAAAGTGGCCCCATGATGCACACTATCTACATGCAGGGTGAGGCGGTCAGTGTACAGTTCTGCCTGCTGATTATGACGACGCAGGTTCGATTCCCGGTCGTTCATGCGGATATATTAAAGAGATTTATTTTGTATTTTCTTCTTACTGCTAACATTATTTTACTTAGCTCTGAAGGACGCCCAAAGTTGCGAAGGGGATAGTGAAAATCATATATAACTTTTCAATATCGAAAAGATTCTCTCAGGCTAATTAAAAGAGCCTGCTGGCACCAAAAATGTTATGTAAAATCGTCACCAAGTTGTGTGTGTGTGTGTGTGTGTGTGTGTGTGTGTGTGTGTGTGTGTGTGTGTGTGTAATCGACTCAGGGTATAAAATTGATAGTCCGTTACCTGAAGCCCACCTATCATTGTGCGTGCCACACACCTTCACATATCACCCACGTAGTACCATGGTAAGTGAGAGAGAAGTGGCTACCTGAACTTCGCACCAGGATGCATAGGTGCAGGAGATGGATGCCTTCAAGTAGTGGGGCCGATAAAGCTGGGTGGATCCACCGCCTGGGTATTCGCTCATCTCCCCCCTCAGCGTCCTAAAGAAGGATGGGTAACTAAGGAACAAGAAGGGACTATCTCCATAGACCTGTTGCGAAACTATGCATCAGTTGATACAACAGCTGACATGTCAGATTAACTCAAAATATCAAGCTGAGCAACTTTGTATTTCAAAAGAAAGTTGCTAAAATGCCTCCTGATAGCCGAAATCGAATATCGCTTAGTAGCCAGCTGATGCGTCAGCTGATGCAACAACAGCTGATATGTTAAATGAACTCAAAATTTCAAGCTGAACAACTTAGCTTCAGCCTGTAGTATACCACCACCAACACCAATATCAAAACAAGAATCACCACCACCAGCACCAACACCAATGTCAATACCAGCATCACAGCCACCAACACCAACACCACCACCAACACCACCACCATCACCAACACGACCACCATCACCAACACCACCACCATCGCCAACAGCAAGAACCAGGATGTCTCTTAAGTATCAGGCCGTAGTGGTGAAGAAACATGAAAAGAATTGTACCGATAATCTACGTTTCCTGCATGCAAATTGTACCACTTGAGAGAACGACCCTCCTCGCGATCGACACTTTGTTACGTGCGAAAACGACACAAATTTCACACACATGCAAACACAGCACAAATTTCTAACTTAATTCTCTTGACAGTATGCAAACAATGTTTTTTAACATTTAAAATTGTGTAATGTAGTTTTTTATTCTATTTTCTTTTTTCTTCTTTTGAGATCTTCTTATTGAGGAATCTCTTACCCTTTTCACTACGGTGTTTCTTTATCTGTATCAGTCCAAAGAAGACTTATTGCAGTACCATTTTTTTCTCTCAGAGGGAGAGTGGTAGCCAGAACAACAGGAAAGGGGTGTCAGTAGTGAGAATGTAGCATGTGAAGGTCTTAGTGCTGCATGTACTGTATTCGTGTATGTTTTCGGTATGAAGTAACACGATGCGAACATATTCTGCCACATGCAAGGGTACTTTACCAGCTCATCCTTACCTGTGTTCGATCCCACCCAGCAACAGACATTTAGATGGATGCGGTAGTATGTCCTTTCATGCGCCTGTGTATGTTGGCACTCAGTAGAGATTCCTTGATGACATACATATACACTGTTATGTACACCAACGCCAAATTTCCACACGGACTTCTTACCCTACGTTCCAGAAGCATTCCACTCCTTTTACCTGTGCGTCGAGCAGTGGGTGGGGGCGGGTTACTTCCCTGCCAGCAAAAGTGATGTCTCTCAACTCTGCAGATCACTAACCCTTCAGGAACCGTATAACACTCCTTGAGCGTTTATGATACAACTGCCCGACCGTATTAGGCGTGTGCAAGCCGGCCACTACAGTACGTAAATAACCAGTGACATCAAACAAACGCCATCGACAAGTCCAGTTCTGCAAAATGTTGAAGGGTAAATTATGCGACTGAGTGTAAGATTAATTTTACTTTCGCCACAGAAAGAAAAAAAATAGTCATGACACTAGATATTACATTTTCACTCGGTTTTTTTTTTCCTTTCTTTTTTTTTTTTTGCGGCTCCACACCACTGAGACAACCCTTCCAAAGCTCATATCAGTGCGTCCCGGAAAAATGAAGGCCTTTTAAAATTATTATTATTTTATATCCAGAGAGCAAGCCGGACCCTCGAGGTATTAGGTTATTAAATCCGGGAGGCGCACTGGAGGGGAGGGCAGGAGGTCAGGGGAGGGGAGGGGAGGGGAGGGGGTGAAGGAGGGAGTAAGGGAAGGGGAGTGGGGGAGGGAAGGGGAGTGAAATCAAACAAAGGGGACGACGAGGACAGAGGGATAGACTTTCATAGCAGCTCATATTACGAGTATTATTAAGCTTCGCCTTATAATTGAGGAAGCTAATTGTTTTCGTATTATTATTATTATTATTATTATTATTATTATTTCTTTGCACTTTATTTTCTTAGATCTTGATGATATTATACAGGAAGGTACCCTAGGGTACTTATGCTAAACATAAATGACATTGGCCTATTTTTGAAGGTCATATACTCATTTTTTGTGCAAAAATTGCATATTTGAAATTGAAAAATCCCAGAAACTATTTGAGATACAGCTGTCTGGTTGAAAATCCTGTGATAAAAAAGTTTGCTGATAATTTCAGCTGCATATTTTGCCATTTAGCCTTGTGGAGAGTACTGAATTCAAATCTTCTCAGAGCTTTCTTTGTCGCACGCTTCAGAGAAAACCACAAAAGATGTAAAGCTGTAATTGTACAGAAGTATAGCTGTGGTCCCTCTTATTATCTGAAAGGAATATGTATACAGTTAAACAATACAGTTAGCCAGTTATTAAGACAAATGTAAAATGTACCCATGCGTTCTTCCACAACTTTGTCTTCAGATCTTGGTGATATTACACAAAAAGCTGTCATAGGCTAATCTAAGTGCATGTTTCAAAATGAATGACCTTGAACTGCTTTTTAAAGGTCATAGACTTGTTTATGATGCCAAAATTTCGTACCTTCTATACCATAAATAGTTACGGCGAAGCTTCCTTATTGTGGCGGCAACACAATAAGTAAATAGGTAACTAATTATTATTATTATTATTATTTATTATTATTATTTTTATTATTTTTATTATTATTATTATTATTATTGTTGTTGTTGTTGTTGTTGTTGTTGTTGTTGCCGTTGTTGTCCATCTAGACCAGGGGAACTTTTTTAGGGTATTACCCAAAAATTAATTTGAGTAAAATGAAATTACCCCAGCTGGAAAAAAAAATAATAGCCACATCTGTGTACACCTGTCATTAGTACGGCGGCTAAGCAACAAATATAATGATACATAACACATGGTTTTACATCCTGTCAGTAGAGCTTACATCATTTATTTGAAAAATCAGTAATATACCGCACGCATTACCTCTCATACCGCACGCATTACTCCCTTAATTTTTAGATTTACCCCATTTGGGATAATTTACCCTTGTCCGACCCCTGATTCTGGACCTTTTTAGTTATTAAGCTATTGCTGTGGACCGTTAGTCGTTCGGTGCTGTGGTAATGCTGTGCCTTAATGTACCCCAGCCTTCCTAACCTACCCTAACCTGACTGGTTTCACCGAGGCGACCAGCTAGCCTAACCTAATTTAGTGTAACATAGCCCCCCCGAGTCGCCATTAGACCAGCCCTGCTATTCTGCCTAACACTTCATTGTGCACACTGTTTTACCTTCATTACTAAGCAATACCCACCTCTCTGTCTGTCTGTCTGCCCCTCTCTCTCTCTCTCTCTCTCTCTCTCTCTCTCTCTCTCTCTCTCACTCTGTCCTCCCTAAAGTATTATTGTCTCTAAATTTTTCCACGTCGTTCTCAGTCTTCCTCTCCCAATTTTCCCATCATTTATACTCTGTACACAAAATCTTCACCCCATCATTCCTCCTTCTCTGCTTATATCATGCGTTTTGTGTTTATGGTCTCATTCTTCTGTCTTTCTTTCTTTCTCGGTCTTTCTCTCCTTCTCACATTAGTTACGTTTCCAGGCATTTTCGTTATTGTCATGCCACCTTCTTAATCGCTGTCAGTTTAGTGAAAGTTAATCAGTGACGTAATATATATATATTTTTTTTTATTCTTAGGTCCACCAGATGATTGTAAGTACTATAGAAAGGCCTCAAATAGTGAAGATATTAATGTATCCCTTCAACATTATGACCATTTTTATATTCTTGCTAGTGTCATACAATTTTATTCAGCATTGAGGAGACTTTTCGACCTGAAGATGTGCCCATGAATAATTTCCTGTGAGCAGCTGTTCTATGTATGTCTAGACCTTCCCATGTACTCCCTGTATTATACGTGAGTGGTCTGTACGTTTCTGGGCCTACATGTGTGTGCTTTGTGTATGATCTAAATGTTTTGTATTTGTATCTATTTTATACGCTGTATCTATTTCTAGGCCATTTTATGTGTTCTTTATTACTCATGTATGACACATATGTTTCTGGGATTCTTTTAATGTATCGTATGTATTATCTATGCATGATGTATTTCGGGACATCCTTAATTAACCTCTTCAGTCCTAGAACATAATTTTATTTTATTCTTGGCTCTTGAAGACGATTTTTCTAAGCTTTGGAGAGAGCATGTATAGTGACAGGGTAAAAAAAAAAAAAATCTCTGGTAACCCCTTCTTAGCCTGATTTTTCGTCTCGGGGTGAATAAAATCGTCTGACGGTAATAAGAATGAAATAAGAAATACGTCCTCGGTTTGAATGGGCTAATCCTTAAATACTGCTTTGCCTTCTTGAATAATAAAGTAATTCCATCTTTACAGGGTGGGTGAGGCGGACGCAAACGAACTCAGTCGAAAGTGAAGCAAGCGGACTCACTCTGACTTCAAGCTGGAGAAGACAGATTGAGGCACGTGATGTAAACCGCTCTGGAGGTGAGGGAAGTAGACTCAAGCCGGTTTGATGGTGAAGGAAGTAGACTCAAGCCGGTTTAGAGGTGAAGGAAGTAGACTCAGGCCGGTTTGATGGTGAAGGAAGTAGACTCAAGGTGGTTTAGAGGTGAAGGAAGTAGACTCAAGCCGGTTTAGAGGTGAAGGAAGTAGACTCAAGCCGGTTTAGAGGTGAAGGAAGTAGACTCAGGCCGGTTTGATGCAAGAGAAGGCGGATTTAAGCAAGTGAAAGCAGGATGTTTTGAAGCTGAGGAAAATTTGACTCACGCTGATCCGAAGTTGAGGCAAATGAATTCAGACCAGTTCCAAAGATGAGGCAAATTAATTCTAGACGATTTGGAGCTCCAGAATCCATACTGAAGCCTGTCTGAAGGTGAAGAAACCATACCGAAGGTGAAGGAAAACATACTGAAGGTGCAGAAGACATACTGAAGGTGCAGAAGACATACTGAAGGTGAAGAAGACATGCTGAAGTCGGTCTGAAATCGAGGCATGAGGACGTAAAGCCGGAGTGAAGGTAAACTCGTGTGGGGTTTGAGGTGGACTTAAGCCTGGGTGAGCCATACTTAGCCCGGCCTTGATCTGGGTGAGCTGGGTTAGCGTGGGTGTGAGCTGATCCCCCCCCCTCCACACTCTCTCTCTCTCTCTCTCTCTCTCTCTCTGGTTCTGCGTCTTCCACGTTTGACCATTTCATTCTTTATTTCCCCCTTTTTGTCTCTTTAACTTTATTACTTGGTCCTTCTTTGCGATTTTTCTGTGTGTTATCCTTGTCTTATTCGTGTAGTCTAGTCCCATTCCCTTACAGCAGCCGTCTAGCATGGGTCAACCAGCCTGCCGCACTGTTACATTTCTTATTGTCTTTTTACTTTGATCCACGTAGCTGCGGGTACTTAACTCGTGTGTGTGTGTGTGTGTGTGTGTGTGTGTGTGTGTGTGTGTGTGTGTGTGTGTGTGTGTCGATGATTATATACTGACTATCGATATTATTGTCATGGTTCCCGATTTTATCTCTGCCTCGCGTTTTCGCTTCTTCAGTTTCCCTCTTTTCTACCTTCCCTTTTTTTTCGCCTTCCCTTCTTTCAGTTATCTCCGTCATTCCTTGGGTCTAACTTCTCTCCTTCTTTTGTTTAGTATTCCTTCCCTCCCTCCCTCCCACCTCCTTTGTCCCTCCCTCCTTTCTTCAATCTCTCCGCACCTCCCGCCAGTCCCTTCTCTCCCTCCTTCATTTCCTCCTCCTGCTCCTTCATTTCCTCCCTCTTGTTTAATCAATTCCGCATCCTCCTACTCCATCTCTTTGATAGATTATCTGGTAGATAGACATATGAAGAGAGAGAAGTTATTAGACTGATATGATCTCTATATATAGGCTCTAGATAGATTAACAGAGAGATGAAAGTAGATGGTTAAAATCTAGGTCGATAGGTAGATAGACAGATAGATATAGACAGGTAAGTGGTTAGACAGACTGCTATTCAGATTGGTGAAGGTGGATAGGTAAATACAGCTTTGATAGACATACTTACATACATACATCCATGCATACATACATTACATACACACATACATACATACATACAGAGAGAGAGAGAGAGAGAGAGAGACGTAAAGGCATAGTTGCAGAACACCGGCAAAACAATAATTGGTTTCATAACCCCATCGTTACTGTGACTGTTTTATTAATTCTTGCTATTGCCAGACATTTTAATCGACTAAGGAGAGTGTCGTAGTGGTGAAGGGATTGATGAAGGCGTAGACCTGTCTCACTGCACCCCCTGCTTCAAGTAATTATTCCAAAACTGGTCAAAATCGCTTGGAAACACCCTGAAGAAAGAACAGTAGTCATACCATTAATTTTAAACTCCTATGCCCTTTTCTCAATGGAATAAAATCATCATACGTTATCAGGAATTCAATACTAGACTCGTCCAGTGGTGAGTTGCTGGTGACTACAATATTACCTCCTGTCGTTCACTCTCAGCTGAATTAAATCGTTCGTCTTAAGCTGAAATGCAGTACAAAAGGTGAAACAAATCAGGTTAATCTCTTGAATCCGATGACGTATTTATGCGTTTTACTGTATTTCAACTTATAGATTTACTGTAGGGAGAGGTTACATGAATACTGTACTAAACCCCTGATGTTCAAAAAGTCTCTCCGAACCTGAATTAAATATCCATTACGTACCAAGAATATAATGGAAAAGTCTTCATACGAAATGGGTCAGAGAGATAGAGTACAGAAAGGCTTAGTTGATCCTTAAGTGAATAAGGATATTAATTTTCTTGGAATAGTGTCGTCAGGAAACGCACAGCCATAGCCAACGTGATAGAAACTGAGCCAGTGAATCTACATTTAATCAAGGATATAGTAACTCCAGACATACAGAAGCTTACTGTATATAATCTTATGAGGAATATAGACCCAGTAAAGTACGTACTGGTATTTGTTAATTACATTCAGAATATCACGTAAACAAAAGCTAAAGCATTCGCCCACCAATGCGTAGCCCGCCATAACTAAAAAAAAAAAAAAAAAAACTAGATCTGTAATCTTCTGGCAGTCGGAGGCATATCACTGCAGGTTCGTCCCCAAAAGTCTTGGGATTTCGTCCGCCGCGTTTCAGTGTCTCCATGCATTCTTGTCTTAAAAACAAGCAAAAATCAGTAATCATCTGGCAATCGAAGGCATATCATCGCAGCTTCGCCAGAATTATCAGCCAGTCAGCCAGGTAACGCGGGATACTGCCCACAAAGTTTAGATTCAATTTGTCCCCTTTGTTTTGAGAGATTTTGATCACACACACACACACACACACACACACACACACACACACAGATGCTGGCGATTCCACTATCGCCTTGCTAGGCGGGCGATAAAAAGACTTGCCACATTCCCTTGTTTAGAATTGCTAAGGCCCTAGAATGTGCACAAAATTAAAGGAATAGATAGAAGATGCTAATATCTGTAAAATATCGGAAAAACAATAATAATAATCTTTCCAATAATCGTAAATCTCGCCAAATTTTAGCATTATATTAACAGTTTTGCACACGACAGTAGCGGCAAACTGGTAACCCCTTGACGTCATGCGCCTTGCTCTGATTGGCTGAGAGACTGAGTGCCCGGATGCTTAAGCCAATAAGAACGCTCGGCACTTAGATTTATTGGCCGCGTTTCATAACCCAGAGGAGGGGAGGAGAGGAAATGATAAAGTAGGCCAGAAAATATACAACTTAGAGAGGGGGGAAGAGAAAGTAAAATGAACGAGAAATGAAAGAGAAGTAACCGTTAGGAAGAGAGAAAAGAGAAAAATAAGTGAGACAGACAGACAGAAAGAAAAAAGACGAGAAATGAGGGCAAAATGAAAATAGGTTAGAGAGAGAGAGAGAGAGAGAGAGAGCAGGAGGAGGAAATACGAGACGAAAATGTAGGGCGAAATCAGAGAAAAACAGGAAAAAGAGTAATGCGAAGGCGGAAGCAGCAATAGGATCTGGAAAAATAAGAGTCCATGCTTATCAGGGCGATTGGGGTGGAGAGAGAGAGAGAGAGAGAGAGAGAGAGCCGAAACAGACAGACAGAAAGGGGGGCGGGACAGTCGAAGTGAAAGGAAGAGACATGAGGGAAACTTGTATGGCGAGGCAGATAGAGAGAGAGAGGGAGAGAGAGAAAGACAGAGAACATAGAGAACCACAGATATGCATGAGAAAAGGGGGAGAATAAAGCAATTAGAGAGAGAGAGAGAGAGAGAGAGAGAGAGAGAGAGCAAGGGTAAAGGATGGGATGAGAACACGAGAGTAAGAATGTGAGAGGAGCTAGAGTGAAAGAGCCAGCTAGCACACACACACACACACACACACACACACACACACACACACACACACACACACACACACACACACACACACACACACACACACACACACACACACACACACACACACACACACACACATGCACGCGCGCGCAGGAAGAGAGAGAGAGAGAGAGAGAGAGAGAGAGGGAGTGCAAAGAGAGAGAGAGAGCTCAGCTGACATGAAAGTGAAAGATGAGGAGGAGTTGCGAAAGGACGAAATGAGAGAGCTTAAGAGCCTGACAGACAGACAGACCCAGGCACATAGATAGATGGACAGATAGATAGATAAACTGGATTGATAGATAGACAGGTAAATAGATAGGTAGTGAGACTGATAGACAAACAGACACGTAGGCAGATGTGTAAAATAAATAAACCCAGAGAGAGAGAGAGAGAGAGAGAAAGCCAGCTCACCACAATAGCGACCCCTAAATCCTCCTTCAGACTCGGGACAACAGCCGATAAGATGAGAGAGAGAGAGAGAGAGAGAGAGAAGGGAGCCGAGGTGGCAGAAGATAAGAAAGGTTATGTAGAATGAAAAGATACATACATACATACATACATGCATAGGCTACTTACATTAATACAAACACAGGGAGCATTTGTGTACGAGAGAGAGAGAGAGAGAGAGAGAGAGAGAGAGAGGAAATACGAGAGCGAGGGGAGAGAACACGTGAGGGGAATAGGTTTATAAAAAGGAGTGAACTGGTGGGCAAACTCAGAGAGAGAGAAAATGGGAAGAAAGAATGGAGAAAATGTGTTATAAGAAAATCCAGAGAGAGAGAGAGAGAGAGAGAGAGAGAGAGAAATTAAAGAGAGCTCTGCCTAGTTCCCCAGTATATTGCTCGCTAATAACGCCAGCCTATCTATCGGCTTATCTATCGGCCCAATCATCCTTCTGCTCCCCTGTCTGTCTTTCTCCCTAGCTGTTCATCCAATTAGCTTAGGGTCTCGGGTCTATTTATATTTCTATCTATCTTACCGTCTGTCCTTTTATCTATTTAATGGACCTTATTTGCCTCTGTTGTTTTTTTCATGTGTTTCTTTGTATCTATCTACATTCCATCTATAGTGTCATATATTTATCTATGTGCCTTCTCAGTATGTCTTTCCATCTCTTATCCTTCCATCCTGTCTATCTTTACCTGTATCTGTCTGCATCTGTCTGTCTATCTAAGGCATCTCATCATCTGTATACACCTACAGTATATTGTATATCCATTTCAATATATTTCTGTCAGCTTGTCTCCGTCCATATCTTTTTTAGCTTTTATCTGTCTACCTCTGTCTTTCCGTCTGTCTTAATTTATCTGTCTGAACACCTATTTGTCTGTCAACCTCTCCATGCCTCTGTCAGCCTATTTATTTCAAACTGGAACACCCCTCGAGCCATTCATTAAATTGGGAATGTAATTATTTTATGCATAAATATTTTCCGGCCTGTTTCAAACGAGTCTATTTAGTCTTCGTAAATGTGGCCATGTCATGCCGTGCACCAGAATACTTTGTTTAGTTAATCGGTGTTAGTAGTAGTAGTAGTAGTAGTAGTAGTAGTAGTAGTAGTAGTTCTGTGGCGATGGTGGTAGTAGTGATACAAGTAATAGTCGTAGCATTAGTAGGTACTTGTATTATTATTATTATTATTATTATTATTATTATTATTATTATTATTATTGTAGTAGTAGTAGTAGTAATCTGAACTGTAGTAATAGTAGTGGTGATGGTAGTCATTACTGTTGTTGTCCTTGTTTTCATTGTTGCTGCATTGTCAGCCCAAAGTTTATGAGAGGAAGTGAGAATGCAGCATGGTCATATAGACGCCCATATTTTACCGCTTAGTCTGCAGTCAAGGGTCGTGCTGTCCTCGTTAAATACATCCCTCCTTAACGTAATGGCGGTGCCAGGCTGGTGTTATGCCGGCAGGACAAGCATCGTAATTGGCCAGGATATTGTTCGCCTCTCTTCCCGCATCGCTAATGGCCAGAAAAATACCTAGTACAGTCCTGAATCACCTGACTTCCAGCAGTATGCACGCGAGGGGGGTACATTTCTCAGGAGAGCCATGGGGTAATTTCAAGTAACTGGGAGCCACATAGGGATAGATTTTCACAACCACTTTCCTGAGGCGATAATTGTGAGGAATCCTTTATTTGTCCGAGATCCCATGCAGAGCGTACCTGGAGGCAATGTGAGATGAATTCCTGAAACTCCGACGCAACTAATTAGCCGAAGACACTTCCGGGGAGAGGACTTTGACGGAGTTAGGAGTGAGAATGGTGCGCCAGCCGACTATCAGCGAATTGACTTTCTGGGTGGTTCGGTCATGCATCTACCAGTTCGTGTAGAGCAGAGTTTTCTTCCAGGGGCCAAATTCGTAAAGACTATCAGTCTATCTATAGCCAGACGCCTTAATCCCGTAAGGGGTGGCCACAAACAAATCGCCTCTATGTCACCCTGTCCCCTGCAGTTACGCTGCCCTACCCCCAACTCACACATTCCTCTCTCAGTATTCCTGTTCACTCCATCCCACCACCTCATCCTCGTTCTCCCCCTCTCTCTTTTCCCCCTCCACCTCACACATACACTCCTCGTTAGTCTCTCACTCTCCATCCTGTCCATGTGGTCCAAAAACACTTACGACCAGTTCTCCTAACTTTGACTTACTATTTCCGGAAGCACAAGGAATGGGGAGTGAAATCTTTGTGACGAGAGGAAAATTATCGAAGGTTACGATATTTTTCTGCAGGAAGGGAAGAGGAAGTCATCGTGCAGGGGTTTCCAGCGTCTAGTTCGTACTACAAACCCAAATACAAGTTAAGACAGGGAATCCATTGTAAATAGGGTTGTGAATCCCACCCCAGTTGGTTGCGCATCAGAGGGAAACAGTGTACCCGGTTGCATGTGGAAGCTGACCTTTTCAATCCCGTTACTGTGATTCAATCGTTGACACCCAGTTGGCGGCAAAAATGCAATATCGGCCTTACCACTGGGTTTTCATTAGTTCAGCTTTTTTTTTTTTTAAGTACGTGCTTGCACCCCGTTTCTGTTTTTAAGCATCCGAGTTAAAATTTCATAACCAACGTGTTCATTCGAGCGACGCTGCTTTGCTTACTTAAATAAAAAAACGTAGATGTGAGTCGGGGTCATTAACGTAGTGTGTCGGAAGAGCCTCAGGGCAAAGATTCAGGAAGCACTGATCTACACCATTCCATCAGACGTTTTATTTACTTTCATCTTAACACCGCCAGACGATTCCTTGGAATTTATAGGAGACTTTTTTGAATTTGGAGTGTTAGACATATCCTAAATTAACCGTTTCTCTGCTGAAGATCTTTTTCCAAATTTAATGACAGCATGATTAAAATATGAAGAACGTAACTGTAGTGAAATGGTTCTTGGAGGGAAAGTTTGGTACCATTAAATTTTCCCCTATGAGAATCTAAGAAAAGTTTTTATTTAATATTTGAAGTGAATTATTAAGTTTCCATACGTGTGACTGATGAGGAAAGCACCCAAACGTTTCCACCACCGTCTGTTTTACGATCCACGTCCCTGTTTCAAATCTGTGATAGGTGCAAACGGGGTGGGCTAAAGACCTTGCTTCCATATGCCTCGTGCTGTGTATAAATCGTGAACCATAGTTTTTGTTCACCTTATAATAATACTCCTGGCTGAAGGGAAATCGTACTTAGAGCTTCACACCTAAAGTAATCTTATTGAACAGTATTAAGGGTTGGTGCTTTGTTGGACGGCATGAGGAAGAGTTCGCGATCACTTACTCGTGCAAAGAAAGGCATCACACTACCAATAACGGGTCTTCGTTAGGTGCAAAACACTGTCAACAGATTCCTTTCAGCTTGTGTTAGGATTAGTTAGGTGCCCCTTCAACTTGTGTTGGGATAAGAAGGCGGGCTGAAAGTGTAACTGATGGGGTCAATATCGTCAGCAAAAGTCAGTCCTGCCATCACTTTATCCTGCCCTCCACATACCTCACTCATCCCTAATCGTCGAACTGCCCTTCCTTCTCAGACACTGATATTCCATGCTTTATATTACCATCATATAAAAAAAAAGATTATGTTACACCTCCCATCGTCACAGCGGCAGGGAAGTGTCAGCGAACTTTTGGCCGCGAGTGTACATAAATTCAACCAGTGGCGACGCAGCACATTATAAATTAACCTGCCTGCGCTGCTCCCCTTTAAAAGAACACACCACCTCCCGCCCACATAATTCTAAGTCTGACCACACCTGCACCACTACACCCATGTATACCAACACTGTTACATTTACACTACACACCACTGCCCGCACCTGCATCGCTATACTCATATACACCAACACTCGCAGTTGTTTACACTACACACACACACACACACACACACACACACACACACACACACACACACACACACACACACACACACACACACACACACACACACACACACACACACACACACACACACACACACACACACACACACACACACACACACACACACACACACACACACACACACACACACACACACACACACACACACACACACACACACACACACACACACACACACACACACACACACACACACACACACACACACACACACACACACACACACACACACACACACACACACACACACACACACACACACACACACACACACACACACACACACACACACACACACACACACACACACACACACACACACACACACACACACACACACACACACACACACACACACACACACACACACACACACACACACACACACACACACACACACACACACACACACACACACACACACACACACACACACACACACACACACACACACACACACACACACACACACACACACACACACACACACACACACACACACACACACACACACACACACACACACACACACACACACACACACCTTTTACATTTTAATCTCGCTTGTAAACACTCGAATAAACTCACAGGCTTACTTTCAGGTGAGTAAAATCGTTTGACACCTGAATGGATTACTATAGAGCTGTCCCGACCATGAGAAAGTTATGACGGCATTAATACTCTTAGACTCTTACATTGTTCACCCTGACCTTGGAAAATACTCGTTTAACGTAGAAAGTGACCTCGTTAAACGTCAATTGGAATAGAGCATTAGAGTTGGCCCGACCGTGCGAGGGTTACTGGCCGTCTCTATTACAACTTGCGCGTGATAGTCGAAGTGCGAATAACTAGTGTTTATTGTTTTAGTTACTCATTAACACTGAGGCTCCTTTGACTCTCTCTCTCTCTCTCTCAGCTGAATAAACTCCTCTGGTGTTAACGGAAACAGAATACTAGACTTGTCCTGACCGTGAGAGGTGTAAATTAACCCTTTGACTGCGTAGGGTTTCGGAGTGATAAAGAAGACTACCATAAAAAAAAAATCATTGAAAAAGCTATAGAGAATTTTCCTTGCCTGCATTTTTCCCTCTGGAGAATCAAATGCTCTGTAGTTGGCGAGAATGAAGCTGTACCTTGAAGATCGCAGTGCAAGTGATAATGTTTAATGTTTTCTGATTTATTTTCCACTGTGCATGTTTTCCATTATTGTCTCTCTCTCTCTCTCTCTCTCTCTCTCTCTCTCTCTCTCTCTCTCTCTATATCATATATATATATATATATATATATATATATATATATATGTATATATATATATATCTTATTTATGCCCATTTCTGTCCATTCCCCTCACTTCCCTCTTTCTCGTCTATTTTCTCTTCCTTTCCGTCCCACTTTCACTTCCCTCTTTCTCCTCGTCTATTTTCTCCTCCTTTCCGTCCCACTTTCCTCTTCTGTCCCTCTTCTCTTTTCTTCCTTCCATCCACCCCTCCTTTCGCTTCCCTTCCCCTCCCCTTCTTTATATTTTTCCACCCTTGCCTTTGTGTGCTCTGATTATGCCTATGGGTATGAAAGCAATATTCGGGTATATGTGGAACCAACGCTGCCTACTTGCCCTCCCGCTCTTCGTCAAATTCACTCAAACACACATTTACCCAAACCCAGCCTCATACATACCCAAACTCGCTCATTTTCCAAAACCTATCCTCCTGCCTACCCTGACTTACTCACAGTTACCCAAACCGATCCTCATACCTACCCAAACTCACTAACATGTACCCAAACTGAGTTGCATGTAGCCAGACTCGCTCATATCTACCAGAGCTGAAATAGTACTACCCCAGCTCAGCCTCATGTCTAACCAAGCCCACTCACATCTACCCAGACTGATTTAGATGTACACAAACCCATCGTCGTGTCTGCCTGGACTCACTCATATGTACCCAAATCCATCCTCTTAACTACTGAAGCTTACTTGCATCGACTCAGACTGGCACGCATCGCATCTTCCCAGGCTCACTCACACCTACCCAGACTCATCCACATGTAACACATCCTCATGTCTACCTATGCTGATTTACACCTACCCACATCCATCCTCATATCTACTCATTCACATCTACCCACACTCAGAGCTACCTGAATTCGTCCTTATATTTACCCAAGCTCATTTACATCTACCCAGATTCATCGTATATCCACCCAAACTCACTACCATCTACTCAAGCTCATTCCCATTATTCACCCAAGCTTACTCACATATATTCGCTTACTCACAGCTACCCAAACCGACTCCTATCTACCCAAATCCACTTCCATATCCACCCAGGGTTGCTCACATTTACCCACTGGTTCACAGCTACCTAAATTCACCCTCTCATCGCATCCCACTCCATCATTATCTTAACCACCAACACCCACCGAGTTTCCTCGTAGCGTAATGTCACCTCGGGCGGCCACGAAGTTTGGGTAACTCTACGGTCTCCTCAAGCCATATTTCACAAGACATGAAAACCTGGACTAGAATACAGGGTTGTTTCTCGTTTCAGCTTTGGAGTTGTCTGGCATCTCATCCTTGGCGATTAATTTTGCATACTGCACCTCGGTATCCTCTTGTATCGTATTTTTGTCTTTTTTGTATATCGAAGTGCATTTCTTGAATAACATACGAAGCATTGTCATAAGCAGAAATATACTGCTCAGAAGAGGAACTAGACACACTCCCTAGCGGACGAGAATACGCCTCCTGTGGACATTTTGTTGCATTTGAGATCGCGAAGGGAAGGGCAGACGTCAAGTTTTTGCATCGTTTTTGAAATAATATTAACAAAAGGAACCTGACCTTTCCGCCTGGTTGCTGCTTGCGTCATGGGAAGTAGAATCCAGTGAACTTGCTTGCAATTGCCACAAGTTACTGGAAGTTGACCATCATAAATTAGACAACTGCTCATACCTTCGCGCACTCACTTTTAACAATGGGGTTGTTAAACTCATACCTGTGCTGGAAACCGGCTTGAGTACTGTACAGAAAATGGAATTACTATTTGTGTGTGTAATTATATGGTGCTTTTGGTATCACTTCTCCGGTGTAAATCCATACAACGTTGCGGAATGTAACTTAACTTCCTACTTGTGTACATAGAACTACGTGTTGGTGAATATCCTCCGTAAGATTATTTAAACCATGTGTGGGTATGTAAACAGTATTTTGGTATGTCAACAGTTAATATGTGTGAATATAAACACTAAGCATATAAACATGACTATATATATTAACAATGTGTAAGGGTGTGCAGGTATATGTCAACCATGTCTGTGTTGATATATCGATGTATGAGCCCATAGGTATATCGTATGTCATATAGCCTATACATAACCCCTTCAGTACCATGACAGCTTTTTTTACTTCATTCTCGCTACCGCCAGACGATTCTATTCACCTTCGGAAGGACCTCTGGCAGTGGAGGGGGAAAAAGGTGTCCCTCAATCTCTTAAACCAATCCCCCTTAATATGTCAAAATTATTCAAACCGAAGAGTAATTACCAC
Organism: Coenobita brevimanus; assembly: GCF_032717465.1. Classification (NCBI taxonomy): domain Eukaryota; kingdom Metazoa; phylum Arthropoda; class Malacostraca; order Decapoda; family Coenobitidae; genus Coenobita; species Coenobita brevimanus. Next base: position 68,927,006 of record NC_136959.1, on the reverse strand, counting down.
TTACTAAAATCATGTTTACTTTGAAGATATGTGTGTATAACTCTTCCAGTCCCTCATAATCCCTGCAGTGCGAGGGGTCTTTCCTAAGCTGAATAAAATCGTGTGGTGTAGCAAGAGTAAGCTAAACGAAAAGAGACGTGATGGTATTGAAAGGGGCGGCGGTCTGCAGAAGCCACCCAGTGACTGAGCCCGTAAGGCAAGGCGAGGTCCTCTCCCCCTTCCCCCTCCTGCCGACACTAAGTGGGAACGCCGGGTGACGTTCACATACGGTTAGTGAGAATTTAACAGGAGTGGACGAGAATGGGATGAGACTATTTCAACAGGAAGAAAGAATGGAAAGATTGTCGATATAACACACTGAAAAAACGGGATGAAATGGTGACAGGTGAAAATAATTCAAGACGGTGAAAGAATTTGGCTTGGAAATGTGACTAAAAGGAATACTCGGTGATAGAATGTTATGGAAATTCACCGGTAATATGGTGAAAGCTAGGTAACTCAGTGACGAGATACGATAGAATGAAACTACTGTAATGCAACTGAAAAAAAATGGGATGAAATGTTGCAACACGAGAGGACATATGTGATGGAAATGTTGCTGGACAAAGGAAGAAGGAGTAATATAACGTGCCAGAAGTATGAGATAATAATTGAAAAAGTATGAGACAAGAAAAAAAGTTTGCAATGAAAATGTAACAGATATGAGATGCAAATGTATGGAGGCAAAAAAATGAGGCAAATGTATAAAGTGTAAGTTGAAAATGCAGCAGGACGAAGGTTCAAGATAAGAACAATAAATATGAGATTGACATTTAAAGGTTTGTATAAAAAAAATGTAACAAGTGTGAGGTGACAGACTAAAAAGATAAAAAGAATGTGATGGAAACGGCAAAGTTTAGAAGTTTGAGATGTATTATAAAAGTATGAAATGAAATACTATTACTGTGAGGCGAGAATACAAAGGCCTGAGATGAAACTGTAGAAGCATGAGCTGGGATGCTAAAAGTGCGAGATGAAGATGGAGAAGTATGAAACAAGGTGTAATAGTATGAGATGAAAGTATGATAAGTATGAGACAAAAATATATGAAAACACTACCTTAAAAAAAAAATAATATATGAGTACAGAATTTAGGAACCAAAAAGGCAAAATGGTTGAGATGATAGTGTAACATGACACCAGAATGAAATGAAAGTATGAAAGCTGTGAAACGAAGATTGCAAAAAAGTATAAGATGATAATGAAATTTTGAGGCAATAATTTTTTAATGTGAAGTGGAATTATAATGAGACGAAAATATAAACAGTGTAAGAAGAGCGTCATGCGTCAAAGGGAAGAGATAAAAATGAAAAGTATGATATGGAAATTTAGCAAGTATGAGATGATATGCAGTTGTAAAACGTATGAGATGAAGGAAAAAGTTGTATGAGACGTATAAAAAAAAACATGAGGGCAAGACGTGAAAGTATGAGAAGAAGGTATAAAATGTATGAGACAAAAACAGAAATAGGTGTTCTGAAAACATAGGATAAATATAAAAGACATGAAAGAATAAAAAAAAATAGGGTGAAAGTATAAAGGGAAAAATGGAAAAAAAGAAAGAAGTGACGAGAAAAGTTTGATCTAAAAACATTGAAAATAGAAAATATTTTAGGAAGTGCGAGAAAAAAATATTAAAAAGTATGACAACAAAAAGTGTGAGATTATATCAAGAAATATAGAGCATGGAAATTTTACATGACAAACATAGGACGTGAAAATATTGAACGTAAGAGACGAATATATTAAAAGTATTGAAAGTATAGTGATTTAAGTATACGGTGAAAATAAGTATGAAACGAAAATAATTTAAGTATGAAATGAAAATACAAAGGTGAGACGACTATAAGAAAGTGTGAGACGAAAATATTAAAATTATAAGAGGAAAACGATGAAAGTATGAGACGAAAATAATCAAAGTATGAAACGGGACTGTAAAAGTATGAGACGAAAATATGAAAAGTGTGAGGCAAAAGTTTTAAAAGTGTGAGGCCAAAATAGTGTGAGATGAAAATGCAAATAACCCCCTGACAAAACCGCCGGCATACACCCCATCCTCTCTGGCTGGAGCGTACATTACGGGTGACCAGAAAAAAAGTGAGAAATGAAAAATGCGATCCTTTCCATAGCTTGCTTCATGAAATTCCAATTCTGCATTAGGGGTGAATGGCGAAAAAAAAAAAATGAAGCACGAGGGAGAAAGGTGGTTGGGTAACACACACACACACACACACACACACACACACACACACACACACACGAAAAAGAAAAAAAAAAAAAAGCTTGTCAAGAAAAAAAAAAACGTGATTAGCTTATAAGTGAGACAGACCTAAAAGTGACAGACGGACAAGGAACAGAATAATAAGGAAAAAAAATACAAAACCAAATGCATATTATTACAAGAAGCAAAAGAGGAACATGCGAATAATTACAGAGAGACAGACGTATAGATAGTTATAGATTTGAAGATAGATTCAGAAAATAAAGCTGAGTTATTGAATTGCGTAGACCCAGAGGACTAAAAAAGATATATATGAACTGCAAGGTAGAATGAAGGAACTGTGAATAACGCGACAAATTAACGAATCGCCAAAACAAACAGTGAACAGAAGAACGGAATGAGACGACGAAAACAGAGATGGAAAAGCGAAACTACAAGCGAACGAAAGGCTGACAGAAGAAGGAATAACGAAAGACTAGATTAACGAGACCCCGAAACAGACAGTGAAATGAATAACTAAGTAAGGGGAAGGGGAGAAAATGGCATAGCAAAGTGACGAATAATCGGAACGCGAGTATAAACAGTGAAAGGATAGGCCATACAGTATAAGAGGACGATTATGAAAAGGAAACACGAAATAAAAGGTAAGGAAACGTGACGGAATAACGAAACATCGGATAAATGGAAGGACGAAATAAAGGGAAGGAAACGAAGCCAGGATAAAGAAAGGGAATATTAATGGAAGAGAGAAATAAAGGGGAAGGAAAAGAATATGACACATTGAACGACGAATAATTAGGAACCTGAAACAGAAGCCATGAAAGGAAGGACGAAATAAGTGGAGGGAAACGGAGTGAGAATAACGAAGCGAATAATTAACGTTAAGGTGGAAATAAGGGGTGTGGAAACGAGGTAGAAGGGCAACCACCGAAAAAAAAGAAGGGAAGGGGAAGAGGGAGCGTGCGACCCCCTTACCTTAAATGACGACTTCTGCACGACCTGGCCAAACATATCCATATACATGTCTAGTTGTTTGTATATATAAATTCATCTCCGTAATAACGTGTATTCTTGGAGGAGGCTAAGAAATGTATATTCAGCGTGATTTACTTGTTTGTATATGACCGTAAGGAATATATATGTGTAAATAATGTAGGTATTAGAGAAGATATACATATGTGTGTTTGTATATGGGTGTGTGTATATAATGACCCGGTGTTGTCATCTCGACGAGGGTTTGTATAGATGGAAGGTTGCTATAGAGGGTTTGGGTAAATATATATTAGATGTTTTAGTCTCCCCCCACTTATACCCACACCCACATCTAACCCGCGTTCAACGTTCCCCACACCAACATCCCCGCCCTTAACCTCACCCCCACACTTATCCTTACCACCCACATTCTCAACCAACCTTTCACCCTAACGCTGCACTTTATCCAGTTCTTTATTTGCATCTTCACCCAATCCCTCATCTTATCTTCACCCAGACCTGCCCTTACCTTCACCCACACTCTGAACCTTAAACTACCCACACCTTTCTCTTGAGCCACACCCACACCCACACCCCACCCTCACTTGTACCCGTGGATTCAATCACACTCACAGGCTAATTCAAGTTCTTTTCCCTCACCTGTAAGATTTCGTACTCAAACATACTTTATTCCTCGACCTCTCTCTCATAGACATCCTCAGTATCATGCAAATTTTTACTGTCAGCCATCCATATCCACACACTAGCTTCGCCCTCACCTTCATCCTCACACACTAACGTCACTCTCACCTTCATCCTGATCCTCACCCCCACTCATATTCTCTTTCATGCCTCACACTCTTCTCTTTTACCTTCACCTCATCCTCACCGATACTCTAAAACTCAACCAAATCCTCACCCTCACTCTTCACTCATACCCCAGCCTTACCCTCATCCTAATCCATCCTCTCATCCTCACCCTTACTCATTCTATTCCATTTCCCATATCCTTCTTCTCACCCTCATCCTCATAGTCTCACCCTCACCGTCAAATACAGCCAGACTCTCACCTTCACCCTCCCTCTTTACCCATATCCATACGATGACCTCACCCTCACCCTCACCCTTGACTGTTTGATGTCCATATCTGTTAATTGTATTGTCAAGATCACACACACCTATCTAACCACATCTGCCCTAATACCTGACAACACACATACCAGCACACCTGCCCACACTACCAACACCGCCAGCACACGTGTCAACACTACCAACACACCTATCAACACTTCCAACACACCTACCAACATAATCAACACACCAGCGCATCTACTAACACACCTGCCAACATATCCATCAACACATCTTCCAACATTCCTACTAACACTCCTGTCAGTACACCTACCTACACCTACCAGCACCTGCCAAGTTATCAGCACACTAACGCATCTACTAACACACATACCAACACACCCACTAATACCTGCTAACACATCAATCAGCGCACATGCTAACACCTACCAACGCGACCACTACTACCAACACATCTGCCAACACTACCAACACACCTACCAACACTACCAACACACCTACCAATACTACCAACACACCTACCAACCTACCAACACTACCAGCACACCTACCAACAGTACCAAAACACCTGTCAGCACTACTAACACGCCTGTCAACAATGCCAACTCACCTACAAGCACACCTGTCAACACACCTACCAACAATACCAACACACCTATCAACACTACCAACACACCTATCAACACTACCAACACACCTATCAACACTACCAACACACCTACCAACACACACAGACCACCAACATGCCTACCAGCAGTAACAACACACCTACCAACAATACCAACACCACTAACAATACCAACTCTACCAACAATACCAACACACCTACCAACACTACCAGCACACATACCAACACTATCAACATACCTTGCAACACAACGCTCCGTCTTAACGTTACCGATAATACCAACACCACCAGCACAACTGATGACCCTACCAGTACACTTGCCATCAACACGCCTGTCAACACTACCAACACACCTGCCATCACTACCAACACACCTGCCAGCATTACCAACACACCTGCCAACATTACCAACACACCTGCCAACGCTACCAACACACCTGTCTACACTACCAGCACACCTGCCAACACTACCAACATACCTGCCTTCACTAGCAACACACCTGCCTACATTACCAGTACACCTGCCAACACTACCAACATACCTGCCTTCACTACCAACACACCTGCCTTCACTACCAACATACCTGCCTTCACTAGCAACACACCTGCCTACATTACCAGTACACCTACCCACATTACCAACACACCTACCCACACTACCGGCACATCTGTCTACACTACCAACACACATAACAACATACCTAACAACACCACCAACACACATCTTCAGTATCTCTTATAGTCACATCTGTCAGCGTGGATTTATGTACTTTTGTGTATAAAATATGTAAAATATATGACTTTAAATATCCTTGCAAGAGAGAAAGAGAAAGGGGGGGGGAAGGGAAATGAGGGAAGGAAGGGGAAAGAGAAAAGCGTAAGAAAGACAGAAGGAATGAAGGAAGAAAATGGAAACTTCAGTAACAGTGAAGGTAGCAAACCGGAAGGGGGGAGGGTGCTGGGCAGAAAAACAGTCAAAGAATATAAAAGAGAAATCCAAGTAGGAAGCACAGACAGATAGACAGACCAGTGCTGTAGACAGAATAAGAAAAAGGAAAGTGAAAGAAAAGACAGAAGTACACGCAATGTCTCCTCACTAAGCGTTCTCTTCCTTTATCAATCTCAGCTGATTACCTCCTTCCCTCCTCTCCCTCCTTTCCTCCTTCCCTCCTTCCCTCCGTTAATTGCCTCTCCCGTCCCAAGTTAAGGAGCACAATCGGACACTCAGGAGGCGCGAATGGAGGCCAATTATCGAGGGATTGGAACACAAAATACCCAACCAATCAGAAACTTGCTCCAGGTCTCCTCCACCAATCGAGCTCCTCCTGTGGCTTATTGGTATTGTGCGTGGCTCCCTGATTGTGGTGACTGTGGTAGTGGCGGTGGTTGCGAGTGTGCTTACTGGGATGGTTGTTGTGATGATTGTGGTGGTTGTGATGGATCTGGTGACGAGTGATGCTTGGTTGTGGTAACTGTGATTGTTATGGTTGTGGTTTTTGTGGTATGTGCGGTTGTGGTGACTGTGACTCTTCTTGGGATGGTGGTTGTGGTGAATGAGATTATTGTTTTGATTAAGGGTGGTAGATGGTGCTGACCATAATCCTCTCACTTGACGTAGTGCTGCCTGCTTCTTCCTTCACCATTATCATTCTTTTTCTGTGTCTGCCCTCCTCTCTTCCTATTTCTCCCATCTTTCCTGTCACATTTGATTACTCTTCTTCCCTTTTCAGGAGACTTTACATTGAGTGACAACCTTAATGGTTTCTTGTAAGCCAGGAAATCGTTTACAACGCTCGGTGGTAACAATTTAACCAACCCATACGTGTTCCCTACATGTCAGCAGATGGGTTGGCGAAGGGTTAGTGCCTTTCCCAGTAAAACAACTCAGACAAATGGCCACCCCTTACGTGATGATGGCGTCTGACCATACATAAATACGTGATGGGTGCTTGTGGTAATGACTGCGATGACTAGTAGTGGTTGTGGTTGTTATGGTAGTGGTTGTGGTGACTAGTAGTGGTTGGGATATTAGCTGTAGTAGTATAATTGTAGTGGTGGTGAACGTAGTAGTTGTAGTTGTGGTGATTTTGATGGTGGTAGTGACTGTGGTGCCTAGTAAGGGTAATTATGATGACTGAGATAGTACTTGTGACTGGGATAATAGTTGTAGTCACTGAGGTGGTATTTATTTACTTACTAATTTATTTTCAGAAAGTTGATAATCACTACCCAAAAATTAGTACAGGTCTCATTTAAAGAAGACTTACGTGAAATCCAAAGTCAATATCCGCTAATTTCGAGATGCGTGGACGCACTGCAGGAAAAGACTGAAGACCATTTGCAGTGAGGGAAATACAGGTTAATTGAAGACCATCTTTTGATCACCTTAACAAGCTTCCTACCAGCTGTTCTTGATCGATTTATTTTACCTATTACACCCTATTATTTTCTCGTACGATATTCATACAATAGGAATAAACTGGTAAGGAGAAGGTGCCACGGAGTCTCCCCAAGCAGAATTTTACTAGTTGAATATATTAATGAATGTTATTAACTCTTAACTCTTGCACTGGAGAACTGGATAGGAAATGACTGAGACTGGGTAACTCAAGGGGTCGGCCGTATCGAGGTGAATATGCAGGCGTGAGTTTGAAAGAGAGAGAGAGAGAGAGAGAGTGTGTGTGTGTGTGTGTGTGTGTGAGTGGATGGGTGAGTGAGTGAATGAGTGTGAGTGAGTGAGTGGTCGGGTGTGTGTGTCAGTGTTAGGAGTATAGCCGTCGGCCATGGATGTGCTACAAGAGGTCCTTCACATCTCCAGTATGATGTCCTTGTCGTGTCAGCAGAAGCCGCGAAAGAGAATGGCCGTAGCACCCGTCACGGGATGTGTGGCTCATGGCGGTGTGAATAGGAACGCTGGACGGCCGAATACTTCCATCACATGTGTAATGCTCGGTGCTGTGTCTGTCGCTCTGTGTCCCTGGCACTGAAGGCGTCCCACTGTTAATTTCTCTCCCGCAATTCCAGAAGATTGTCCGAATTTCACTGCATCAATGACTCGGCACCGGAAACTTGTATTATTGGTCGTTCATGTACCACTGGATCGAGTGTGGAGAAATCTAGGAATGTTCAAGTGCCCTCGTCAACTCATCCCCTGATTTGGTGTTAGCGTTCTGCTGCGACTTATTTTATGATGCCATCCTGATGGTGACGACCGTCTTCGGGCAGTTGTGAGGCTCAGTGGCGGCTTGGTGATATTGTAGTGGGGAGGGGTTGTCGGTGGTTGCCGCGATCTTCATACTGTGCTGAATAGGTCTTCGAATTTGTACAGGTGTCCCTCGCTGCCTGTATCGTTCCGGCTTATTGACATTCCGTGCGACACGAGCTGTATGTGACAGAAGAAGAATTACTTGGTTGAGAAGAGAATTTTGGGGAAAGAACAAGTGTCAGGGCATTGCGTGGGCTCTGTTATGTGGGTAAGGGACAGTCACAGATACATACAGTATATCTTTCACATGAGGCCTCGTGTCGGTAGATTTATATAACACTTCACTGAGAGATAATCAGGTGGAATAACGTCTTTACTCTTTACCTCTCCAGTGTTGCTTCCGTTAGTGTCCACAGATAAATCCTCCTCTTTAACAGAACTGGAAATGTCAAGAGTGTACCCTGGTTCATCTCCACAATTTCTTGGAAACACTTTGCTCGACATCCCCTCAACAGAGCAAGAATAATGAGAGGTATGGCGTTATTGCTGTGCTCCTTGGTGGTGTAACTGGAAGATGCTGTTATATGCTGATACCGTCGTTGTGAAGATGGTGGTAGTGGAGGTTGATGGTGGTAGCTGGGATGCTTTTGGTAGTAGTAATGGTGGTAGTTGTGGAAGTCATGGTAAGTGATGATGATAGTTGTGTTGAAGTAATGGTGATGATGATGATTGTTGTACTTATAGTAGTGGTGATGGTGGTATGGATGGTGATTGATTATAGTTGTTGTAATGGTAGTAGTTCTGCAGATAATAGTAGTGGTAAAGGTGAATATAGTAGTAGTAATGATGGTAGTTGTGGTTATCGTGGTAGTTGTGATGGTGGTAGTTGTGATGATAGTTGTAGTAATGGTGACAGTGAAGGCAGTAACATGATGGTGGTGAGGATAGTAATTATAGTAGTGACAGTAGAGATGAAGGGGGTACTGGTGGTGGCGGTGGTAGTGATAGTGGTAGTTGTGGTAATTGTGGTTGTTGTGATGTACGTGAGAGACCTTGGACAGCGTTAGCATCAACATATTTCACAGGAGAGGGATGTATATTGCTCTCTCTCTCTCTCTCTCTCTCCACTATAAGATATAATCTTTCATTGTCGGTCTGTAATTACCCTTCGTCTGTCTATGTATCTAGCCATCCTCTGTCTCACTCTCTCCTCTATTTATCCATTTGTCGATATACCTATAAATTCTTCAGTGATATGTTTACCTGTCTTTCTAGCCCTCTTCTATATACGAATCCGTCTGTTTGTCTCTCTAACTTTCTCTCCATCTACACATCAGTCTATCTGTCTTTCTCCCTAGCTTTCTCTCTAGCTACATATCCATCTGTCTGTCTCTCTTCCTAACTTTCTGCCTAGCTACAAATCAGTCTGTCTCTCTTTCTTACTTCCTCTTTGTCTAACAATAAATCAGTCTATCTTTCTCACCAGCTTTCTCTCTAGACACCCATCAGTCTATCTGTCTTTCTCCCTAGCTTTCTGTATGTCTACGGTCCATCTGTCTGTCTTTCACCTCATCTTTAAATTCATCTCTATTCGATAGACTAACCAGATGTCTATGTAACTGTCTACCCATCTGTCTGTCTAACCCTCCGTTATTGTCTATCTGCATTTCTATCTGCTTATCTCGTCAGCCTATCAGTCTATCTACCTATCTATCCACCTACCTGATTGTCTATCTATCCCCCTATATTCATTTCTTCGTCTATTTCTCTGTTAACCCATTTACCTATTCATACGTTGATCCATTCATCTGTGTGTCCTGTCTGTCTGCCTGTCAGTACGCCTATCTATCGTTCTGTCTGTATCTATCGGTCTATCTTTCGGTTGGCCTGTGGTAGTGGTGGTGGTGGTGGTTGTGGTTGTGGTGGTTGTGGTTGTGGTGGTGATGTTCGTGGTGGTGATGGTTGTGGTGGCGATAGTGGTGGCAATGGATATGGTTGTGGTGGTGATGGTTAATTGTGGTGGTGATGGTCATGGTGACGATGATGGTGGTGATGGTTGTGGAGGTCTCAGTCATGGTAGTGATGGTGATGTGGTGGTGGTTGTGGTGGAGGTTGGGTAATATTTATTCGCTTATTTACATTCCGTTTCAACTTCTACATCTGCCTTCCTCAGATACGTCTCTCTCTCTCTCTCTCTCTCTCTCTCTCTCTCTCTCTCTCTCGTGCCTATCTCACCACGACCCTCCTTTTGTCCTTGCCTCTATTGAAAGATTGCGTGCTTACCCTCCTACTTACCTGCCTCCCTGCCTCAATCCCTTCCTCCCTACCTCTCTCCCTACCTGTTCTCCTACTTGCCTACCTTCTGTCTGTCTACCTGCTTACCTCCATTCCTCCATGCCTACCTGCTGTAAATACCTTCTTACCTCCCTGCCTATCTCGCTGTTCACCTGCCTACCTAGTTTCCTTCCTATCTTACCTACCCACCGGCCTACCTACATTTTACCTACTTCCATGCCCACCCACCTACCTACTTACCTGCTTTTCTTGTTGCCTGTCTACCTACCATCCTACCTACCATCCTTCCTACCCACCAACTTACCAACCTACCTACCTACCTACCTACCTCCTTGCCTACCTACCTACTTGGTGTCTTGTGGAGTTTGAGAATAAAGTTGAAAAGTCAATATTTTGGCTGCCTCACATGACTCTTACACCCCCTCGACCTCCTTCCTTCCTTCTGTCCTTCCTTCCTTCCCTCCTTCTTTCTTTCCGTCCTTCCTTCCTTCCTTTCTTCTTTCTTTTCTGCCTACCTTCTTTCTTAGCTCCATCGAACCCTCATACGGTCTTTCCCTCCTTCCTTCCTTCCTTCCCCTCTCCTTTTCTTCCTCGACCTCCTTCCTTCCTGCCTTCCTTCTTTCCTTCCTTCCTTCGCTTGTTCCCTCGTTCTCTTTTCTTCCTTTGCGTGATGCTGTTAATCTTGAATTCCTTCCTTCCATCCTTACTTCAATAACTCCTCCTTTCCGTCTACGTTTCTGCCTTTCCTTCACGTTTTCCTTCCCTCCTTCCTTCACGCTTTCCTTCCTTCCTTCCTTCATTGAGTAATTCATTCATTTTTTACTTCTTTCCTACCGGCCTTATTTCTTTTCTTCCCTCCCTCCATCAGTCTCTCCTTCCTTTCCTCCTCCTTTTCTTTCTTCCTTCCTACCTTCATTTATGGAATCATTCATTCTTTCACTAATTCATCATAGATTCACTTATCAATAGCTTTATTCATTCTTTCATTCATATATTAATTTTTCATTCAATAATTCATCACTCATTCGCTAATTTTCTTCATCTATTTTTTGTTCCACTCCTGTGTTGCACCATTAGTTCATTCATTCATTCATTCTTTCTTTCCTTCATTCATTTTATCATTCTGTCCCTTCCTTCCCTCCTTCATTCTTTAATTTACTGTTTCGCTTACTGACCGACCTACTCATCTCTGTAATTCAGCTTTCCTTCCTGCCCTCCTTCTTTCCTTCATTCTTTTCTTGTTTACATCTTTCCCTCCTTGCTTTCTCCGTTTCTTCCTTCCTTTCTCCCTCTCCTCGCATCTTCCTTCCTTCCTTCATTTATTCTTCCCTTCCTTTTTCCTTCTTTTCCTCCTGCCTAACCTCCCCAATTTCTTTCCTTCCCCTGTTCTTCCCTTCCTTCTGTGTTCGCTCTCTGTGCATGATTTTATATCCCTTAACCATCTTCCTCTTTCTTTCTTTCTTTCCTTCCCTCCCTCCTTCCCTCCTTCCTTATTCCCTTATTTTCCTCCTTCCTAACCTCCCCATTCACTTCATATTTTCCTCCACTTTTTCCTTCCTTCAATCCGCCCCCCTTTTGCATAATTTTATACTCCCAAATTATCTTCCTTCTTTCCTTCCCTCCCTCCTTTCTTCCTTTCCTTCCTTTCTCCCTTCCTTCTTTCCTTCCTTTCTCTCTCCCTTCTTTCCTTGTTTTTCCTTGGCACACACACCTGCACATACACACGCGCATACACCAGCATACACATACACACGCACACATCTTTACACCTACACATGCGCACACTTATAGATGCACACAGACGTAGGCACACACCTACGCACACTTCCGACCCCACAAGAATACATCAACATCGCAGCACAAACACACCTACACTCGCACACACCTCACGAACACAAGTACACACTCCCATGCACACACAACACACGAACACAACTTCATCCCAACCCCACAAACATACCTTACCATCTCAGGACACACACACACACACACACACACACACACACACACACACACACACACACACACACACACACACACACACACACACACACACACACACACACACACACACACACACTCACGTGCAAACTCAAACTTCCATCAAAACACACAAACACAGACTAAACAAACAGGCGGGAAAAAACACCCAGGCGACGTCGAGAGAGAGAGAGAGAGAGAGAGAGAGAGAGAGAGAGAGAACAACGAATGATAAATACTTTTAATAGATATATAAAGATGGATGGATAGAGAGAGAGAGAGAGAGAGAGAGAGAGAGAGTCAAATTTTGAGACGGTGCGTGACGGAGTGAATAACTAAAAGCGCAAGAGATAATGAGCAATGAGAACGTGCGTGAGAGAGAGAGAGAGAGAGAGAGAGAGAGAGAGAGAGAGAGAGAGAGAGAGAGAGACGTGCCAATTGTAAGCTGGCATGAAAAGACGGTGCTCTTAGGTGGGGAGGGGGCGGTAGCGGGGAGGCAAGCTTCCTTTTAATATTTCGAGGAAAAATTTAGTGGGCGAAGTAATAATAATAATAATAATAATAATAATAATAATAATAAAAACTAGTGATTGTTTGCAACCAGCATGCAAAGAGGAGCTGCAAGCCTAATAAACATGATTTCGCCTATATGTTCACCTTGAGATGTGATTGGCTAACAGACAGGCTCCTCACCAACCACTGTACTGTACCTGTAAGACATGTGGGGGGAGGGGGGGCGCGTTAATTTATTTCAGTCACATGAACTTTACTCATAAAGACATGCAGCCGAAGAAATGGGGTCCGAACGATCTCATTAAGACATGATGAAGTCAAGCCGAATTTTTACCCAAATCAAGATGGTTCCTGAGGTTTTTGAATTTTCATTTAATGTTGTCTTTATTTTGGTACTGACATCAGACTACAAGCAGCCATCTCACGGGTGCGTTTTTGTGCAGTATATGATTAAAATCTTTCGACTCAGGAACATACTCGAATGGAAGCCAAGTATAAAACTGACCTGAAAAGTCTCATATTTTGGTGCGCGTCCAACGGAGACATGGAAGAAGGAAGGATGTTTCTGCGTCTACCGTGATGATATACTTGACATTAACCCATTCAGAACGATGACGTCTTACCTACTGAACTGAAGGGGCCAGATGTAGGGTCAGAGACAACCTTCATTAACCCTTCTTTACCAGGTGGCTCTCCAACACTAAATAAAATCGTCAGGTAGCAGACAGGATAAGCTAAAACAGAAGTAATCGTGGTGAGCTTGATCTCTCTGACAGGGAGCGCATCATATCACTCTGGTATTGATGTCAGTGCTGGAGGGGTCTGATATTGCCTATATTTTTTGACCTACTGGTCGTGTCACCCAAACCTGTCACGGGGAGAAATTACACAGGAAAAAAAGACTGTACCAGGTGAAAATTCTGCATATGGAACATTGGACCTTCACACCACTGCTGTTACCACCACCACCACCATTGCAGCTTACTACTACTACTACTACAATTACAACTATTACTAATAATAACAATAGTAATGTATCCAGGCCATTATTGTCGAATCAGGCTATGATCGTTCCGGTTGCGGCTTGTGTATAGCCGATCGAAGCCGACATTCCTATTTGACTCCACCAGCAAAAAGTGTCAATATTAGTTACAAAATCTTTGTATATACTTAAACGACTTACAAGGGAAAACATTCATTTTAATAGTAATGAATAGTTTTGGTTATAATAAGTAATGCCTTCAGAGAATTAAAGCATTTATTGTCCAGGCGGTATTTTTTATATCGTCTATACAGAATCAGCTGGCTTACAACAACAAACGAAGAGTGGCAGTACATCAGCTGTAGCCTATACTATAAGCTCAGTGGTGGCAGTGCTTTGTAACGTAATGTTTGTCATTATTTTGGGATAAGTTCAAGTGAGTACCCTTTGGACTGTGTGTGTATGTGTGTTGGGAAAAGTACACCCAGCTGCTACACTGTGTGATACTCTAAAATGCCGTTCTTACGCGCAAGACACTTCTGAGAGAGCCGCTGTCGAGAGGCACGTCCAATGGGGTGAGGTTAGTATTAATTTTCACGTATTTTATTACCGGTAGTACGCAGTTATAGCATTAGTTTTGGCTCTTGCAGACCGAGGTGCTGACCCGGGATATGTGACCAGTGTTAATGGGAGAACATCATGCAACATCTCCGGTGTTTGGAGAAAAATATGGATTCACTCTTTTTTTTGTTTTACCGTGAAGCTTATGGCAGCTTTTGAAATGATGACAGACGTAAGAATAAGCACTCTTATACACAGTTTCACCTCAGGAAAGTTTAAAAGTATGGAACCAGAACCTGCTACCCCTTCCACCGATCCTCTGCTCCCACTGTTGATGGTGAATGGATCTTGTGCACTGTGAAGTCAAGGAACATAGGGAGTTAACAGGGTGGTGGAGTGAGGAGGACCAACCACATGAGGAAATGTCCTGGATCATCTTTTAAGGCAGGTGAGTTTGAGTGTTTGTTGGTTTAGCCCATTTATGGAGGTGATCGAGAAATAATGTTAGAGTTTATTAATCTTTTCATTCAGAAGAGTTGTTTTTTAATATTTCCAGGTGGCTTTTTACTACTTAGAAAAAACTAACAAAGCTAAACAGGTTACTGAAGGTTCAGGGTAACTCCTTCAGCTCTGGAAACCTCCAAAATTAAACAAACTTGTCCAGTAACATCAAGCCTAAGTAAAAAAAAAAAAAAAGAAAAAGAAATACTTTTGAAATATATGGTATTAATGAATTAGAAATAAGGTCATTTCAGCACATAGTTTCAGTAACCCTTTGAGACTATGTGTATATAGGCTAGAGAGAGAGAGAGAGAGAGAGAGAGAGAGAGAGAGAGGGAGGGAGGGTGGTGGGGCAATTATTGTATCTTCTTATCAGCACTGTTTTAATACTGACTCATAGGCCTGTGGGATTTACTTTTAGGTTATTCCTTTATTGTACTTTGTTGTTAGCTTATTACAGTAGATACCGGTACGGTATTTCATGTATATGTGTTTTCAGGTTATTATTTTGAACCAGTTCTGAATCTGATAATGAGTTACCCTACGCTTCACTCAAGCACTAACCGTATCACCAAAATAGCAAATTTCCTTCACACACACACACACACACACACACACACACACACACACTCTCTCTCTCTCTCTCTCTCTCTCTCTAAAGGAGGAAATATTGCAGTTTTAGTAACAGAGTACCCGATAAAACCTCCAAATAAACGCATATAAACTCTTGGGGAACTGCACTCCATGTCTGAAGGGAAAGGTCGAAGAATCCAATATATAATACCGTAAAACCCAACCAACAGAGGGAATATCAATGTGGTAAGTCCTTTCAGTCTGAGAGAGGGTTTGGGCTACTGAAATAACCACGAGATGAAAAATGGTACTGGCACACACACACACACACACACACACACAGCACTGTTCTGTACTGGGGAGATGAGATGATACTGAACACAAGACATAACACTGAACACTAACATGGCACTACTGAAGTTACACTGAACACATTAACGAGATATGACAGTAACATAACACTGAACGATTAACACTGATCGCACTGAACGCAATAATACTAAAAAGAAGAACACTGATTTAGGCTGCATGACACAAATCAGAGAGAACAATGATAACACTGAACTACTAAGCACAGTGACGATATAAAATGATAGCACAGAATGATGAACACAATCAGACAGTAACATAAATAAATAAATAACACAATGTAACGTTGAATTACTAAGGGAAATAACACGATAGAACAATAGCACAATATTAAGCTGGACGACAGAACACGGAAAGCCAATAACATGATAGAACAGCTACAGTGATCAGACTACTGCCAACTTTCACACACCACTGCGTCTGAATGGCTGGCTCAAGTTCCCTCGTGTGTGTGTTGTTTGTAAGCACACACTCTCATACGCTCAATTACGCACACATTTACTCACACACACACACACACACACACACACACACACACACACACACACACACACACAAGTAAAAGTACGATAGGTGTATTGTACTGATAAATAAATAGTCATAAACAAAGAGCTATTCATTTGTTATTGCTATTGCTTTTCAGTATATGAATAATTGGATGGAAAGCCAGTCATCACCACACATCCGGGTGTTGCCTACAATTTCACCACAACTGTATAATCACAATCAAGTAGGTGGATTTATTGTTCTCTTTAGTTGAATTTCGAGACTATTTCTGGTGGTCCTTTTGCGATGCGAGCTCAGACTTAGCCAATTTTTTTAGTGTTTAAAATAATGGGTTCTCAACGAGGCTGATTCCGATAGAACAATTTTTCCACTATGAACTTGTCTGGCTAGGCATACACCGACAGCCCTTTTCCCCGAGGCCCTGTTGTCCTGGTACCACACACCCTCATAGCTCACCACTTTGGCACTAATACCGTCCATAGTGCCTTCGTGCTAAGGCTGTCACATTCAGGACTGGGGTAATGGGAATGGCGAGATGTTGTAATGGCCCGTCTTGTGAGTGGCATAGGAGGCTTCTTAGCACCTCGTCTTTTGCGACTGATTTAGCATATTACCCATTAACATTCTCTTACATGTTTTTTTTTATGTTGTTTTAGATCAGTGTAGTTTGCATCAATACAAGAGGATACTAAGGTAGAATGTACTGTACAGAATAAACCACTGTGGAATAGGTGTTACGAAAGAATCAGAAACCACTCAGAATACAACCCTATGGCATGTCAGTGGGTCCTCTGGAAAATTAAAATAGTCTCTTTCATGGAAGTTCAAACTGCCTGAATGTTACTTTCCGTGGGCTCGAACTCCAGTCCCTTCAGACAACAGATTAGGTCACCGTACTTCTCAAGCCAAATGATCACGAATCTCTACATTTGACCAGTATTGATATGACATTATTGGCATGACCGGTTGATATGACCACCATTTGACTTAACCTCTGTTGACATGACTAGTTGACAGCAGTTGACATGATTCCAGGTTGACATGACCACCACTAACTTGACATCATACAAAGTGATGACAGCTCCAGTTGACATGTCAAGCTCACATGACCTCCAGGTGACATGACCACCAATGACGTGACCACTATTTGACATGACTGCTGCCTGATGTGACCACCTGTTGACATGACCAGTACTTGACCACCAGTTGACATGAGCACTGCTTGACATGACCACCAGTTGACATGACCACCACTTGACGTGACTATCAGGAGACACAAATACATGAGCACGGGTAGACATGAGCATCCAGAGCGCCCCACTAGCCTCATTTCACGGGGGCAGCGCACATTAACGACACTGCCACACACATAATTGAACTCATGTCAGTCTCGTCAACCTTGAAGAAAAAACCTCGGGTATCATTAACATAGGGGTGGGCTGGGAGGTGGGTGTGCTTGGTGGGGGTCTCTCTCTCTCTCTCTCTCTCTCTCTCTCTCTCTCTCTCAAACAAACCTGTTGGCCTAGCTTGCTACAATATCTGCCTTTATTTACACCCGTCTCTTTCTGTCCATCCATATCCGTTTACCGGTCTGGCAGTTTGTACATCTTTCTTTCTGTCGTATTATTTTTGTCCTTCAGCTCTTTGTATCTTTCTTTGTATCTGTGTATATCTCTCCATGCTTTCTGTCTATCTCCCTATCTGTCCACGAGTATCTGTCTATTTGTCTATCCATCTATAACATTTTTTTTTACCATGGAAGGAGGAACCCGAGGCTGAGTCGAAGTAAAAATTGTCCTTTATAAAGAAGACTGAACAAAGAGAAAGCCAGACTAAAAATTCGTTTACGTC
>NC_136959.1:68776217-68903717 GCF_032717465.1 Coenobita brevimanus | reverse complement strand
GCTCGCCTGAACATCGCCCTACCTTCGAAGAGTTCAGGGAAGACATCAGGAGGGCTGCTCTCAGCATGTCCGGGCCCTGGCGTTCATCCGCCTCCCCTTATTTACTCTGAGTGTACCTCTGGAGAGGAAAAGTGAACTGTCCAGTGTCAGCTCAGTCAAATCGATCCTTCAGTTTGACTACATTTGGTCCTCAACGGAGCTGAAAGATGTTAGGGTTAATCATCATCGTCATCATAATCATCATTCATTCATTCATTCATTCATCAATCCTACATTGCCCCATGAGGAGAGTAGGAGCCCGGGGCTAGGCAAATGGGTCCTGACATTTAAGATGAGAGTGACCAGCCTCACTAATCCCTGAGTGGCATTACGTGAGCAATAAACCCCAACCATCCCTTGGGTATAAATCTTCACCGGCTCAATCCGATTGGAGCGCCGTAATTTCCCACTAAGCCTCCATGCGCCAAAATTTGGTTATATGGTTACCACCCAGCGTAGTAAATGGTTTCCTGGTGTACAGGAACCAATTGGCTTGTCACTCAGTGTAGTCACCCACAGGCAGGAGGAGGAGGAAAGAATGAAGGAAAGACAGAAGAGGGAATGTAGTCACCCGTAGGTAGGAGGACGAGGAAAGAATAAAAGTAAGAAAGAAAGAGGAGGATGGAAGGATGGAGGAGAGGAAAGGGCAGACACCCGAGAGCAGCACTACATCGAGTGAGTCATTTCGATATTTTTTTTCAAATTAACCATCTTCGTAATCTCGTCTATTATTCCAGAAAATGAAAAACACAATGGTGATCATTTCGTGGTAAATTCCGGACAGCTTTCATTTGCCAACTTTCATTGTCACAGTCAGGCTATTGTTTTCTCAGTAATATGATTAAAAGTGAATATAACACTACAGATCTTTTGTTTTTTTTTCTGTACTCTGAATATCAGAAGTGTTCCACCAAATGTTCAGTTACAGACCATGTCTAAGTGATTCTGATTTTGCCTACGATGCTGTGACCATTATATAATATTACAAGATATACATTATACACTCAGTGCAGAAACAGGGGAGGAGGCGGAGTTGTATTATATGTTAAAAATTTTCTTCTTCGTTACTACCACCGGATTTATATTGTACCGAACCGTACCTGGAGTGTGTTTATGCTGAAATTGTATGGGCCATGGCAGTTACATTTGTGCTGCTAGAGTTTACCGACCTCCGAAGGGAGACTTACCCGATTTCATAACAAAACTAGGTATCATTTAATTCATCATATATCACTGAACAATGATAAGGGAGTGCATATGTTGGGAGACTGGAATGTTGACCTTTTGAAGCATAAAACCAGCTTGTACCAGTGACTAGTTCATTGTTTCGAATTCATGTTTACCCTGTTAATGCTTTTCTGCCCGGGAGCTGGTCTTCCAAGTATCCTGTTAGAATGGGCTTTGCGGATGATATTTGTTATGCTTCATAGATTTTCACAGATACTGGGCATTTTTTACATTTTAACTGTGAAATACGTTAAGACATGTTTATATCACACACCGTCACCCCGACGAATCGACTAAGTTATCACCAAAACTTGCTTCCAAACTCGCCAAACGCATGTGTTGCTTTTGGCGCAATTTCACATTCTTCACCGGTATTTTAGCCTTGGATAATTCCAGATGATTGAGTCAGGATATGTTAAGTTGCGATATTTGGTAAGTTAGAACTAGACTGGAACTTGGCCAGCTAGGTACGGTATTCGGGGGCTCTCAAGGTTAGGCAAAGTGCAATCCTATATGGTTAAAATTAGGTGAGTTTGGGGGACCAAGTTCCCAGCTACGTTATAGTTTAGGTTAGGCTGGATCGTTATATGTCCAATAGATTTGAATATTTGATTTAATGACGCATCCCATCTGCGAGATCACCGGAAATCAAAGCGTCCAGTCGGTAAGCGGGCTACCACTGGAGAGCTGGCGGTTTCCTTGAATGCCTTGAAATAGGTATATTTTATTTTCCGTCTCTACTTTTTCTTATCTATAATAACCAGAGAAGTATCTGTGTTGCATACGGTACAAAAATAACTTTCGTCAAAATCATGATATTGTTTGAAGACAGTCGAAATCGCCGTGGTAAAATTTTACCATCCATCCATCATCCAATCCTGCATTTCCCCATGAGGAGCATTGGAGCTCGGGGCTAGGCAGTTGGTCTCGACTTTTAAGATGAGAGTGAACCTATTCTCTAAATAACGAAACGAGCTTCGGAATCTGACGCAACACTTCGATAGCGTCTGGTCAATGAACGTGTATTTTAATTTAAAGAATGTTATATTATGTCTAGAATTTTCTAATCTCATCCCAGTAGTGCCATGCTTTTCGAAGCCTAAAAGAGCCATGAATGACAATAATGTAATGAACCAGAAAAGGGTATTTTCAAAAGCAGCTATTGTTGGTTTGGTACACGATATTTCTGTGGTATATTGGAATGAAGTTTACGAAGCAGATTGTGTGCATGAAGCTTATACTTCCACTGAAACTAAATGTAACTGTTTTTAACGATAAATTTCCCCCAGAATTGTTATTCATGACAAGAAGAGCTATATAATCCCTTATGTAACTACCTCTCTTAAAAAAATTTGCAAGGAATACGTCTTGAAAGATTAGCGGCCAAATGGCCATTGTCTTTTAGAGAAGAGCATGAGGCTTACAGAAACAGGCTAACCGATCTGCTTCGTACGGCCAGGAACAAAGAAGTTTTTAAAAAGAAGCAGGGAAATGCCAAAGCAACAGGGAAGTCGGTAAGTGGTATTCTTGGTAAAACAGTGAATAGTGAAAGGAGCAAAATTATCAGTTGAAATGTATTGAAGCAGTTGTAGGTTTTTTTTTTTTTCTTTTTTTTTTTTACGGAAGAGTAAATACAATGGATGAAGTATCCTGAAATGCACGTCTCGCTTACCGTACCTCAGAGATTCGCCAGACATTTCAGTTCTTCTGCCATTAATAGTAGAACAAGGAATAAAGCGTTATTTTATATTACTTTTGTTTAAACCCTGCTGCACGATACCATGACATGCCTCCTAAGTTAAGGCAAACTTCCGATGCCATTGTCCCTCCCATGTCTTAACTTAATTGGCCTTTCCTGTAAAACTGGAGTTTCTTCGCTCACAGTTAAAGTAATTCCTATTTTTAAAATGGTTACATATTGTATAAGATGTTATACTCAGTTTTATTCTTTTTTATTGAGGCGAAGATGCACTTGACGGGTTGGTGATGATTGGGTGAACGGAACATGTCTGAATAACATTACTGTATTTCAAATAACCTGCTGGTTAATGTGAATGGGAACTTATTTACTAAATCAAATTTCAACCTCAGATATATGTTGCATTCAGCCACTCATCACCAAAGTGCATCTTCGCCTCGATTAAAAAGAAAAAAAAAAAAACTAGTAATTATAGGCCAGTATCAGTTTTAGCTACTTTTAGTAAAATATTTTAATAGCCTGTTGCAAGTCTGTTAATAAAGTTTCTTGAAAGAAGTAATACGTTATCGGACAATGTACATGGGTTTAGACATGACATTTGCAGAGACAACCTTTTTACAGGTGGTACAGGTATTTATACAAATTTTCACGGTTCATATCAAGTTTCATGCGTATTTCTTGACCAGAATTTAGATGATTACCATTAAAACTGTTTTCAGTTATATGACTAACAGAAAAACTGTTCATTTTGATAAGCAGGCCTATTCCTCAGTTGGTAATATCAGTCGAGGAACTCCTTAGGGAACTATTTGGGCCCAGTTTTACGTTTAATTAATATTAATGATAAAGAGTGTTCGTCTGATATGTACATTCTGTTTAGTGACAGTTCGAACGTCGTTTTACTCACAGATAATCCTGTTGTAGTACAGGTATAACAGAAGCATTACAATCCTCTTTATAATGAATCTCACATAACCAGTTAAAGTTAAACATCAAGAAAATTATTTCATTATCTTTCAGAGTAGATCTGCGAAAAGTAAATTCCCTCGCGTTTTATCGGGAAATGAACCTGAACCTGTGGAACGTGTGCAGTATACTAAATTTTTAGGGGTGTATGTGGACGAACGCATTAACTGGCATTTCCACATAACCATATTTTTGTATGTGATTAACGATCAGAAAGTAGGTGATAATTGGATGGTATTTTGTTTAGAATAAAACGCCACTCGAGGGAAAATGCCCCGGCTTAGTATTTATGCCACTCATTGCTACCTCTATATAACTTATTACCATTCCATATAGGGATGCAAATGGCCTTTGTACTTAAGGAATTGATATATAGTATAGCCCAAAACAGAATAATTTAAAGGAAAATATGATAGTGCTCCACCATATTTTTCTCACTTCAAGGATTTTTATTTGTATTCTGTACCGATGCATCTCCTAGTTACTACAGTATTCAAATCCACAAACTTTGCACTTGAAAATAATCTTAACTTTTCTTATGATTCACACGAACACAATACCAGGAAGCTCCTTAAATCTGGTTTGTCCCCCAGCACATACTTGAGTTTCTATATTCTGTTCTACAGTATATACACTGAGCCTAAAATCTGGAACTCGCTGCTATATCACCTACAAATCGTCACAGAGTTGGATGTATCTAAAAGGAAAACAAAGACGTGTATATACCTTCCACGCCGTGAGAAAATCCTGTGTGCATATGTAATCATTTATCTTTTGTGTACTGTAGTTATATTTATTGATTGGAGTTCATTTTTCTAATAAAACCTACATATTTCTTACCATCTTGATAGATTAAATGGGTCTATTTATTCTCTAAGAAATATTATTTAGATATGTAGCCTATGTTGTATATTTATCGATGTTAGTGCATAATATGTGTATGTTTATGTTCGCATTATTTGTATGTGTAAGTATGTATGCATGTAAAAGTAATGTGTGTGTTTTTGCATGAATATAGATAATATATTTATTGTATGTTTGCTAAGGAACCTTTACGGCTTAGCAGACTAGGCCACCTAAATAAGACTGTTTAGTAGCTCTATAACCAAGGACGGGAAGAGGTAGGAGTGAGGTAAAAAAAATATACTGTGATATCTACCTATTTATCTGTGCACCTATCTGTTAATCCATCTATTTATCTATCTGTCTATCTCTGTCTATCTACTTACGAGTTCCTAGTGCCTGACTGGATGATGGTATTATATATGGTACTAATGACAGGTGCTAAATAAACAAAGCAACAGCACAGTAACCCAGGTAATGTGTTCAAATGAGTGCCACTAAGACAACAGTGCCAGGTGGTTTTATATGAAGGACAGGAACCAGAAACAATAACAGTATAACTCATCCCCCCCAAATTCTTCGTAACTAAAAATCGGACAGTGTCAAACTGTGTCCGGACGGTATAAACTGCAATAGTGAACCACAGGTTGTGTAGTTAACATTTAACTTACCAAATATATAACTGTAAAAAGTTCCGAAACACGAAAACTGTTTGGAGTTTAGGAAACCAGAGTTGGTCACAAAGTTTGCCCGGCCTAAGGGGGCGAGCATGTCAGAGGTAAATGTCATGGGGTCAGGTCAGATCAGCAGTCAGCATCATATGACCTGGCTCTCATGACCTAACCCTCATAGTAGAGTCTAAGCACAGTAGAAGGGCCAGTTCTGTAGTTCATTTGCTGTAACCTGGACATTTTCGTTCTTTTTCAGTTTCCCCGTAGCTCCATGACAGAAGAAAACAAATCAACGGTGCTGCTTTACATTCTTTCCATTGCATTTCTTTGTGGCGTGTGCATATTCTAGCGTTAATCTTTTATAACACCTGAGTAGTCAGCAGAGGGAAATTTTAGGCAGAGTATACCTGTGCATTACCTTTACCTGGGCAAATACCGTTCATTACCAGGGCAATTACCGCTCTAGTCTTCAAAGTAACAGCACCGCAAGACAGGCACAAAGAAAACGCGTCAGTATTGAACCATTTGCCATGAATTAACATCCAACCCTAACACAAAGGCTCCTGTGGCTCAATCTCAGCAGAATCAAATCGTCTGGCATTAGCCGGTACTAGAGTTATCCCTGTCATGGGTAAGTTATTGGTGCCAGTATTTGCGTTGTCAGGCTCTTATGACTCACTCCAGCCGGAAGAAAAACTAGAGTGTGCGTGACCATGAGAGAGTTTGGGACGTATTCTAAGTGGCTTTTGGAGATATCGTAACACTCTTCTTCTGTCCTTTGTTTTAAAAATTGCATGTCATTATCCAGCAGTACGTTATTAGCCTCTTCAACTTGAAAACGTCTTTATCATTTTATTCTCGATACCTGTAGTTTGTTTTATTAATTTCTGAAAGAGCCTTATATAGTGAAGGGGTTATTGGAAGTTGTCTACCCCTACAGTTTGAAAAGAGTTTCTTACGCTGAACAAAATCGCCTGGTAATACTAGGAATGTGAAATGCGTCAGCGGACTGAAGAGGATAATGCAGACTATGTCGATATTAAGACGTAGCATACGCAGTAAGTTGCTAAATAGGACGTGCCACGAAGCCTCTTATGATGTACTATTCAGAATAAATCGCTAAGGAAGAAACGCTACGATACCACCAGGAACACGACCCCAAACGTTCTTCCTTTTTGGTGTGGGCTGGATGATGCTCCTCCCATCCGGCGCCGACCTTGACCTCCTTTGCCTGTGCTTTAAGAAGGTGGTGCACTTGATGACAAACTCTTGGCTCAATTAGGCTGCCAGGGCGTGTAGTGAAGCCCGCCAGCGATAAGTTAATTAAGGTCAGACCCAACTTGACTCATAATTCCCGTCAGTGCATCCGGCCGCCACAAAAGGCTGCATTCAGAACCTAGGTCGATCTTGCTGGGGACGGGGAAGGACTGCCTCACCTCGCCTCGCCTCGCCTCGCCTCTCCTCACATCACCTTCCCATACCTCACCTCACCTCACTTGTCCCAGCCTAACCCAATCTAACTCTAACCTAACCCATCCCAGTCCAACCCAGCCTGCTTCAACCTAACACATTCATCTTGGTCGTATCTTGCGTGCAGGGTTGGGAGAGGCACGTACCACCACACTCAAGTAACCCCTTCACTACGATTACGTCTTTTCACGTTAATTTTTGCTTCATGCCGACCACTGTGCTCAACTTACGAAAGACCTCTCGCGCTGAAAGAGTCATGAAGGTTCCGTCTAACTCCTCCAGTTCTAAAAGCGTCGCCAGAGCTGAGTGAAATCGTCTGAAAGTGGCAAGATTAAAAGGCAGAAAATGTTATGGTAGTTTTATTGTTAAGCATAGAAGAGGATGAGGGAGAGAGTAACAACGCCTTCTGCCCGAGAACCTCTCTTTTTATTTTTCGGTGTTTTATTCGTGCTGTCACAGGACTATTTTTGCCGACCTTAAACCGGACTTCGTGTCAGAGATGAAGGCTGTATACAACCCCTCCCGTTAAAAATCTCTCTCCTGAGCTGAGCAAAATCGTCTGAAGATAGCAAGACCGTATTGAGACCTCCTCGTGGTTGGGACGGTTCTAGCATTTTATTCCAGCCAGCACCAAACGATTCTATTCCCCTAAGAGCTGATATCGGAGCCTGAAATTGTACCGTTAGTACCATTAACCCTCTCACGGTCGTCACAGTTCTAGTATTCTATTCCTGTGGTTACCAAACGATTTTATTTAGCTGGGCGAGTCAGGGGCCTGAGTGTGTTAACTGGCACCATTAAACCCATCGTGCCCGGGGTATTTATTGCATTCATTCCAGCTGACGTCAGACGATTTACTAATGAAACTTAGGAGCCTGAGAGGGTTTAGCTGATGAGTCAGACTTAATCATTTTAGTCTTGCTACTGCTGGATGGTTGGAGGTTAAGCTTTTCATGCCGGTGACGTGCTACTACCAAGGGATTTTATGTAGCACAGGAGAGTACATTAGTGGTGACGAGGATAACAAAAAAAGAAAACGCGTCAATGTCCCGGGTTGAGGAGTGAAAAGGGGAACACTTAGAGGAGCCGCCATATCGGAGAAGTAAACACCTTCAAAGCATCATCCTGTTGCAAGGGTGAAGCGATATTTGACACGGAAAGATCAGCAAACGGGGATGGTCAGTTACGGAAGTGCAAACGGTGTCAGTCTCTATATCATTACCTGTCATACATCTCCGAAATGCTAAATTGATTTCTAAGTTACGTATCGCAGGGAGGGGAAGGGTACACACACACACACACACACACACACACACACACACACACACACACACACACACACACACACACACACACACACACACACACACACACACACACTAATAATAAGAGAGAAAAGTGTGTAAAATTAAATAACCTCGTATCTTCCTCTCATCCTCCATAATCCCTTCCATATCTAAGTAAATCATTTTAATCAAATCAGATTTTCCTTCCTGCTCTCTCAGATCACACTCTACCCCCCTCCCACGACTCACCCATCCCGTTTCTCCCATCCCTCGTTCCCCTTCCCCTTTCCCTACCCTCTCTGGTCTCTCTTTTCCCTCCCCCAGTTCCCCTCTCCCCTCACTCTTTCTTTCTTTCCTCCCCTCTACCCTTCTTGCTTCCCTTCCATCTCAGATCTCTCCTTCCCCAACACTCCCACCCTCATTCATTCCTCAGACCCCTCCCCTTCGTACTTCCTCCTTTCCTCCCCTCTCAAATCTCACCCTTCCCACTATTCCCACCCTCCTTCCTTTCCCTACACCCTCTCCCTCTTCCTTCCTCCTTCCTTGACCTCCCAAATGTCCTCTTCCCCACTATCCTCATCCTGCTTCCTTCACCTAACCCCTCTCCCTTTTACTTCCTGCCTCCCTCCCATTTCGAATCCCCCCACCCCACTGTCCTACCCTCCTTCCTTCCATTACCCACTTTTCCTCTTTCTTCTCCCTTCCCTCCCCTCTGAGACTTCTCCCTCCCCTCCCTTCCTCCTTCCCTCCCCTCCCCACCTCCTCACTCGTAAGATATCATTCCTGTAATTGATTTTGTGAGAATAAATTTCCATCAGGTGGCCGTGATAGCTTCCCCCTGGGCCAGAATGGGAGAGGGGACGGGAAGGGGGGAGAGGGGAAGGAAGGGGAGGGGTAGGAGGGAAGAGCAAGAGGGGGGAAGGGAAGGGGAGGGGAGAGGAAGAAGGAGCAGGGGTGGTAAGGAAGGGAGGGGAAGGGTACAGCAAGGTGAGTGGGGTTTCGTGCAAGGAGTTGGAATGTTTTGGATGCATCAGAAGCTGGAATTTTTTTTTTTTTTTTTTTTTACGGGAAGCGAGAGAGAGAGAGAGAGAGATCATGGAAGTTACAAGGAAAGGTGAGTGGTAGAGTAACTTTATATGTGATCATCTCGAAGGCTGTTGGAGAGAGAGAGAGAGAGAGAGAGAGAGAGAGATGAATAGCTGGAGTGAGATTGGTTTTGATGAACTGTAAAATTGCACATTCATCATTCCATTCAGGCAGCAAAGATTTCTATGGATGTAAGGGTGAGAGAAACTGCTAGGCCGGTTGATAGACTGTTTGATAGATTCTTGAACTGGGTGATAGACTGTTTGATAGACTCTTGAACCGGGTGATAGACTGATAGACTCGATCTGGGTGATAGACTGTTTGATAGACTCTTGAACTGGGTGATAGACTGTTTGATAGACTCTTGAACTGGGTGATAGACTGTTTGATAGACTCTTGAACTGGGTGATAGACTGTTTGATAGATTCTTGAACTGGGCGATAGACACTTTGATAGACTCTTGAACTGGATGATAGACTGTTTGATAGACTCTTGAACTGGATGATAGACTGTTTGATAGACTCTTGAACCGGGTGATAGACTGTTTGATAGACTCTTGAACTGGGTGATAGACTGTTTGATAGACTCTTGAACTGGGCGATAGACTGTTTGATAGACTCTTGAGTCGGGCGATAGACTGTTTGATAGACTCTTGAACTGGGTGGTAGACTGTAGACTGTAGACAGACTGGCAAACAACGATCGGAAGGACAGGACAGGAAAATATTGGGTCCCTTTTCATAGCCTTGTTGTATCGGTAGTAGTTTGCTGGATTGGCTTGTACACTGCATCCTGTTTATAGTAATAGAGGAATACCAGCTACCTGTATGCAATGACAAGAATACGATCGTGTGTGTGTGTGTGTGTGAGAGAGAGAGAGAGAGAGAGAGAGAGAGAGAAATGCGCCCCTCAGATGACACTCATCCACACTTACCCTTTATGAGAACTTTACGTCATGTGGGAGCACCTACAAAAGTCACCCCAAACTGTTCACTTCACACAGGAACCCACTCCCTACCCCAGTGCCCACCTACACCACTACCCCACCCACCTCCCCTCTTGTTCCCCCCGCCTCCCATACCCTCCCTTCCTCCTCCTCAGGGTCACATGAGAGGAGAAGGCAGTGTCATGATTCACTTTGGATGAACAACAAGGAAACACGATTTATCCTTGGATGATCGATAAGGTAATTTAGTGTTTTTTTTTCTTTTTGCCAGACACTGTACGATTTCATTCAGCTTGGGGAAACCTCTGACCATCAAAGGATACTGCCCTTTACATTAACCCTCTGAGTCACAGCGATATGGTAGCAAGTAAGAGGATTAAAGTTGTCTGGTTGTAGCCAAATTAAAATATCCCCGACAGTCTAGTACAGAGCTTGAGTTTTCAGAGTGCCTCCTAATGGCTTCTATCTCTCCTTCTGTGCCTTCATCAACAATTTCTTTTCCGATTGTTCCGTAGATGCAGGTGTAGACGGCCCATTGCTCTACTAAAGCTATCGATAGTGGTTTTCCTCTGGATTCTGTCCTTTCACTTACTCGTTCTCTTTTCCATCAGTGACCTCTAGTCTAGTTGTACGTCTGGCACTGTTCGCTCGTATACCCTTCATATTTGTGGTTTGTCTCTTATTTCTATCTGAGACAAAAGGAACTTGTAAGGTTCCAAAAATCTGGTTGCTCCATCTTTCGACTCGGCACAATCTTCCACATGATTACCCCTTACTTTCAGCAACACATCACTCAGTTCTTCATCATCTCTTAATTCTTGATGTCTCTTTTATTAATGATGTCTTATGGAAAGATCACATTACGACTCTTTGCAAAAGCAGATTCGCAAAGATTAGGTGTGGTGGACCGACTTCGTGCATTTCGCATTTCCACTCAATGGCAGATTTTGTCCAGGGGCCATATTCACCTGTATGTGAAATACTGATATTACTGATTTTTTTTTCTTTTTTTTTGGGGGGGAGACAAGGCTTTTTATCTCAACTCTCCAATAGCGCACTGATTTCCTTCAGCCTTTCTGTCTTCGCCACAGTGCTACTTCTCACTCTTCTGTCCAACTACTCTGGTCACTGTTCTTCTAAATGACCCCTGCTTGCACCCGCTCCAAATACAACGGACACTCAGCACCCCTGTAGCTACACGCACTCTCATTATCTGTCCAACATTCTAATGCAAGTTATCCAGTACTTTGCCTGCCATGTGTACAGATGACCAAATCGGAAACTGTCTTCCTTCTTTCGTCTGCCCCACTGCCTGCGACCATCATTAATAAACACTCAGTGTGTCTAGGCATCTCGAAATGAGTGGATCTTGAATTGGCATTTCCTTTTGATCAATTTGTAAACGACAGATTTTCCGGCTTCCAGCTTTGGCCTTTCTTTTTTTTTTTTTTTTTTCATGAAAAATAAACGTTACCCCGCCAATCCGAGATGTCTAATAAAATCCTTATAAAATCATCCGACGTAGCAAGGATAAGTAAAAAATATTTGACTTATGGTTGAAATAGTTAATGGTTAATTGATCATATTTGCATACTTCACACTAACATTCTCTTGTACATTTATTTAGTTTTTTTTCAGGACTGATATAATTTGCATAATCTACTTAATAACAGTGGTCTTTTCTAGGCTTCATAAAATGTTCTGTTTGAACATTTTAAAAGTATGTAAGATCGTACTGAAGAGGTTAAAAAGAAACTCCGTTAACCGTCTCACTACGATGACGATTTTCCTGTATTCCTGCTAGCGGCACCTGAGTATCCCCTTCAGTTCCATGGCGTACTTTACATTTGAATCACACGTCAGCCAGATAATTTTCTTTCAGCCGTTTAATTCAACTCTGGTACTGAACAGCGTTAATGGCGCCTCTAACCGCTCATTATTGTAGAAGTGCATCCCAAGGTCATTAAAAACGCTTAAAGATAGTAAAAGTTGATTAAAAAACACGTCATGGAAGGTGTAATAGAAGGTTCCGCTGTGAAGGGGTTAAGAGAACACCCCCGTTCTCCCCTCCCCCCCCGACTAAAGGGATGCCGTAGAGGCAGTTTCATCCCCTTCATCCTTAGATCGTCCTTTTGTCTTTTATGTTAGTCATACCGAGCGGTTTCGTTCAGGTGGGAGTGAGTTACAGGGGTCTTAAGAAGCAATTTTGGCACCACTAACCCTCTCGCGATCGGGACAGGTCTATTTTGTTCCAGCTAACATCAGACACTTGTATTCAGCTGAGAATGAGTTACCGGAGCCTGAGTGTTGGTGGAGCATTTGACATCCTGCCTTGACGTGGCTATGGGAAGAGACCAATAAGACCCCCCTTCATGACGACCCTTATCCTGGTGACGACCAGTCGACATGTCCTGAGCTTAGATTCTTAACCCATTCAATCCCATGACTTACTGTATTCTTGCTCTCTCCAGACGATTATTATTCAGCTTGACGGTAGACTTTTTGGACTGGCAGGGATAGATACAACTTTCATTAATTCCATCAGTGCCAGAAACCTTACCCAGAGTGACTTTAATCTTCTGGAAATAGCTAGGATAACTTACAAGCGACATCCCAAACTTGTGGTCAATTCTCTCTCGTGACCTGGATTTGTTATTGTACGAAAGACGAGGAAAGCATCAAAGCCACGCCGTAAAACCCCCAAGACGTTGATTCGCAAATAAACTTATCGTCAAATCCCACTTAATAACATGTGTTCTCGCAGGAAGGATGAAAAATGGAGACAATTCCCGTATTTAGTATGCAAAAAAGAAAAAAAAAGGTTGCGAAAGGGAGATGTTTTTTATGGCTGTTATAGTGGGTTAACCGTACCTGCGCCAAATGACACCTGGTACATGATTGCAACGCGAGCTTAGCCTGTTGTTGTTGCCGAAGAAAAGCTCAAAATAAATCATCACTGCTTTCAAACTACTATTCCAGCAACACAGCTTTTATTCTCATGGCCTCTGCTTCCCCACGCCGGAATTCTAGCTTGTCCCACCCATTCATTTCTTTCTTTTCCTTCGTTTTCTTTGTTTCTCCCATGCACGTTCTCTTTAACCCCCTCCCCCACACCTTCATTCTTGGAGGATTAAATAAACCTTCACTGCGCTCAAACCACTAATTCTACAACCCCCATATTCATCAGATATACTCACCCACGCAATCCCTGCCACCCACCTGATTTCCAGCGCATCCCACCCAGTCCTTTGCCCGCCACGCTCATTCCTTTACCCCTTGTTTGATGGTTTCTTGGCGTGACGCAGGAGACACTGTTGACGAATGGCTTGCTGTTATTGCTGTTGTGATTTTGTGTTAGTGTTGTTATACCATCATCATCATCATCGTCATCATCATCATCATCATCATCATCATCATCATCATCATCATCATCATCATCATCATTCGCATAGTTCTTTCTTTCATGTTTGCCATTTTTGTCCTGGGAATACAAATGAGAGAGAGAGAGAGAGAGACAGACAGAGAGAGAGAGAGACAGACAGACAGACAGACAGAGACAGACAGACAGACGGACGGACAGACAGAGGGTGGAAAAACAAAAAAGTCAAGATATCGTTCAATTCCCCTTTCTCTCTTTATCTCCCCTCTCCCTCTCTCACTTTTTTCCCTCATTCCCTGGAGCTCTGTCTCTTTCTGTCTTTTTTCCCCTTCATTCTCCCGGTCTTCCTCCCTCCTCTTCCTCCCCCTATCCCTCTTTCCCTGTCCCTGTCCCTGTCCCTCTCCCTGTCCCTCTCCCTCTCCCTCTCTCTCTCCCTCTCCCTCTCCCTCTCCCTCTCCCTCTCCCTCTCTCTTTCTCTCCACTGTTTCCACCGCAAATTTTCGTGCAAACTTAATTTCGTGTTTGAATTTCACCCCTCACTGATTGCTGAAAAAATTCTCTCTCTCTCTCTCTCTCTCTCTCTCTCTCTCTCTCTCTCTCTCTCTCTCTCTAAAGCGGAGAGGAT
The DNA here is from genome assembly GCF_032717465.1 of Coenobita brevimanus. Lineage (NCBI taxonomy): Eukaryota > Metazoa > Arthropoda > Malacostraca > Decapoda > Coenobitidae > Coenobita > Coenobita brevimanus. Next base: position 68,889,481 of record NC_136959.1, on the reverse strand, counting down.
CTAAAAAAGGAATCGCAAACAAATTAGGGTCACACGTGTTTCAGCTAAATTGCCTTAGTAAGCAATCAAAGCTAAGAGGGTGAGAACAACTTATGATTAATGATTCGAGGTAAATTTTCAAGAGAGAGGTCTTGGTTTAATTAACTTTCCTGGGATTTATGACAACATTTGTTAAAAATTATAGCTTTAATGCATTCCATAAATTATATAAAATGCTGTATTTTGATTTCGCCCCCCCCCCAAAAAAAAAAGAGAAGAATGAAAACAAGAAGGAATACTTGGAGAATGCAACCCCCGTGGCCAATAACTGCGTTAAGGTCAGCCTTCTAACTCTGCCCCGCGACCTTGATTTTCGACCGGTTTTTCTCAATATAAAATCACTTCATTCTTGCCATACTCGCAAAAGTTGCACCAAGTTTGGTTGAATACAGATCAGAATTGTTGGAGTTGGTATTGCCCTGTGACCTTGACCTTTAACTGACTTCTAAAATGAATGTCTTAGTCTTTGGCAAGTCCTTAGTCCGTCCACAAAGTTGTGATGCAGATAAAATTAAAACTGGGTTATTGGCCCAAGCATTTTACCCTGCTCTACTGACTGTTCTCAAAATCGAATTCCCACATCCCAGGCTTACCCTGAACCCTTCCACCAAGTTTGGTCGACATCACATCAAAACTGTCTCGTTTCTCTAGTTCACACTTCACAAATACGGGTCCAACTTTGACCCTTCCCTTCGACCGAGTGTTTTCAAACCCGATTCCCTTCTTCCTTGCCTTATCCTCAACCCATCCACTAAGTTTGGTCTAAATCGGATCATTACATTAAGTTGACCTTGTGGAATCAGTATTGCTTGAGTTATCTTGTTCACAGTCTAACAGAAACACACACACACACACACACACACACACACACACACACACACACACGCATGGTTAGACAGTACACCCACTGCAGTATATCGTGTGGGTGTAACTATGAATTTATGAATTACTGTAAATACGTATAAGAGGACAAATGATTAGTATAGACACAGCAAGTCGTAATGAAGCCTTTGCCCTCGATACACAAAATTTGGTATTCTGTCTGTCTCATCGTGCGGTTATTTCAGGCCAGACACCCACCATGGCAAAAAGGTTAGCATATTCTTTCCACTTTAACTTGGCCGAAAACCGCCATCTCTCGATCCTGAATGCTAAGTTATAATACTAGATCAACGCTAGGATATGATGCTGTCACGAAAAGTGCTGTAGAAAGAATGTACAACCGTAACTTTATCTTATCGTATCCTTCAGCTGTGTGAAATATGCCACAAAAGGACGAAAATCTGGGTCAGGTTGGGGTGAAAGAACTATAACTATGTCGATTAGTGTTTTGATCAGGAAATGAAAGTTCTGTGTTTTAATGCAGTTTACGCCAGACGATTTTGTTTTTAAATCTTAGAGAGACCCATAACAGCCAAAGATTAACGGTAAAGCATCGCCATGGATATATACTGGTTACTATTCTTTTTATTTACTTATTTATTTTTTTAAGAGAAGGCTGAATTTTTTTTATATATGAAGGCTGAATTTAATTCTCCCCAGTTCGAGAAACGTACAGTATGGTAAAAAATATCGTCTAGTCGCAGAAAGAGAAAAAAAAAGTCTTGGAGATGAAGGGGTTAAGACAATAAGTACTTTTCCACTAGCATACTCCTAATATCTGTGTATTCCTATGCGGTTGTCTTAAATAAGGTATATGAGTATGCCTGATGTGAGTATTTTTGAGCCGCACAAGTTGTCATTAAAAGTACCAGGAGATTGCCAGAAACCTTTTATAATTCACAAGGACTTCCTCTTTGTATATTTTGGCAAGGATTTTTTTTTCCCCTGAAGCCTGGAAAATATAGTACTGGTAACATTAACAAAGAGACTTGTAAAAAAAAATATTAGTACATAAATATAAAGCATTACTAGTATTATCAATTGTTTTTTACAGTTGTATCTTAAATGTTCGCACTACCATTTCTATACACTTTCCTTTGAGATTGTTTAGTCATGCATCTACTAATTCTTCATGTATATTAATAATATCTTCATGTATATCAATAATAGTACTGAAACACTTAGTAATGCTTATAAGATGTGTAGTCCGTATACACACACACACACACACACACACACACTCTCTCTCTCTCTCTCTCTCTCTCTCTCTCTCTCTCTCTCTCAATCTGGTTTTACGATATTGCGCAAGAGGTACAGAAACAGGGGTGTGAATATGACTCCCAGAGGAAATTCTCTCTCTCTCTCTCTCTCTCTCTCTCTCTCTCTCTCTCTCTCTCTCTCTCTCTCTCTCTCTCTCTCTCTCTCTCTCTCTCTCTCTCTCTCTCTCTCTCTCTCTCTCTCTCTCTCTCTCTCTCGTGTGTGCGTTTGTGTTTCATCCATCTGCTGTCCGTCCATCCACCATTACCTTCGTTCATCCTCCTGTTCATCCACCCAGCATTCCTTTCGTCATCGTCCTATCCATCCACCCTCCTACTCCCTCATCCATCCATCCATCAGTCAGTCAATCAATCAATCAGTCAGTCAGTCCATCCACCCATCCACTCACTCATTCACTCATCCACCCATCCACCCACTCATCCGGCCCTTCCTGTCACCTCCCCTACTTCTCTTGATCTGGCCAATTGTTCAGGCCTGATTAAAGAGAGGGCTAATTAAACGGGCTTAATTACTAACCACGTGCATTCATACATACATACATACATACATGCACACTTACATACATACATATACTGGAATACATACATACATACAGCCCATCATGAAATACACTCATATAAACAAAATCACTGGTCAGTAGTTGGGCATACATATACAGTGTCGTGAAACACACACACACACACACACACACACACACACATCCTATCTTTAGCTCACATTCGTGTACCTTTCTCTCTCTCTCTCTCTCTCTCTCTCTCTCTCTCTCTCTCTCTCTCTCTAATCAAATAACGCCCAGATTACAGTAAAGCTCTTTGAATTGCCTTTTGAGCTCTTGTATAATTTTCTCAAGTTTGCAGTTTTACCCCGTTCTTTACCTGGCGGCTTTATTAATATTTTGCTTTAGTGGTAGAAGAGGTAGTTGTGGTAGTGGTAGATGCAGTTGTGGTAGTTGTGGTGGTGTTAGTGGTTGTGGTAAAACTTGTTAGTAGTGGTAGTAATGGTTGTGTTGTATTACTTATAGTCTGTGTGATGGAAATAGTAGTGATGGCGATAGTGGCAGTGATAATAGTAATGTAAGTACCAGTCGCATTACAGTTAATTAAATGTTTGCGATATAATTCTATAGGATAAACAATAAAGTACATATTAATCTATTTGATATGGCTTTATGGCTTGTAGTTGTATGTGATGTTATTAACCCCTGGAATCAGGTAACGTTCTTACTAGCTTTGTCATGCTGCCTTCAGACGATTTTTATTGAATTCAGAAAAGCCATTCATTTTAAAGGGTTAATGATGGCTTTATATAACCCCTCCAGTTCCCTCCTGAGCTGAATAAAATCGTCGAGGATGGCAAGAATATTATAAAAAAAACCACGTCATCATAGGGAAGGGGTTAAATCACAGTGCACAGGCGTCGAATTTAAGCAACTATATATATACTTGATGCCTGATGACTGGCCACTTAATCTGTGTAAGACCGAACGAAGACTCTTGTTTAAGTTGGCAGCCGAATCTTTGTCAGAGAATAAGAGTATAAGTGCCATTATGAACTGCGTTTTTATCCCCGAAATTAATGCATTAATAACCTAACTTTTCTATTTATACATTCTCCCACACAACAACCATGGACAGGAGAATTAGCTCTTAGCATGCGAGAAGCCACAGGAAAGTTTACTCCTTAAATTAAATTAAAAAATCCATAAAATAATAGCCTAACTTTCTAGATTTATATGCCCTCACACACAGTACGCCTGGAGAGGGAAACTTACTTCCAGAACACGATAAGCCAGGACAGAGCTAAATAAAATAGTTAGCTTGATGTTAGAATAATAGAACTGAAATTATTGGTGTATTGAAAGGGTTAACTAATTGGCCAGTCGTATCGGCCACCTCCCCATCAGACGGTGTGGGTAATCTTGCACCAATATTCCCTCCCCGAACCTAATCCGGCACGCGGCTCAGGTGTCACGTGTATGTCTTAATATCGCCGAGTTAAATACTTAATCGGTATCATGTGTCTTCATTGTGAACTGTGATGCAATTGGCTGAGAGGAATGGTATTACATCCTTAAGAAATGGTGATTATAAGCCGTCATATATGAAGTTAGTGAGGATTGCACACACACACGTGAGGGTCAGCTCGCCATAGAATTTGAACCCCTTCAGACGATTTTATTCAAGTTAATAGAGACATTTCCATCTATGGGAGTTGGATGTAATCAACTCCTCTCATACAATGATATAATAAAATTGGGAACCAGAACTGTATGGACATCCAGGAGTAGACTAGGAAAAAATGTCATGGGATTGAAGGAGAAAGAGTATAAATTGCTTTCTTGTGCAACCGGATTCCTCAAAGCCGATGACATCATACTTCGATGTACACATTAGAGTGATGTTGAACTTAATTAAGGTATATTAAGACAAATACACTTCCCAGTTATTCTTTAGTATTATGAAAGGTATTACCATAGCATGCCTTGAGAATGACGTACCGGTAATTACGAAAAAAAGCAGGGCGGTAGATAAGGCAGACACATCACATCGGCTGGAGGGAAAACATTTATATAGCTCAGTGCAGATGGCCGTATATTTGAAGCTTCTTTTTTCATCTGTCACCCTTAATGACCCGCGCGCAGTCAGTGGGCATAAATCTCCTCCTCCTCCTCCTCCTCCTCCTCCTCCTCCTCCTCCTCTTCACACTGGGGAGGGCCACCACACCAGGATGCAGGACAGGTTTAAGAAGCATCTTTGAATACAGTGATGATTGCTGCACAAATATTACCAGATATGAGGTGTCCGCACCACGATGTGGAACGTGTTGGAGTCTGGGATCTTTAAATGAAAGTGATGTCAAGCACAGATGTTACTTAGATTCACCACCTGTCACTGTAGTTTTACCCTTTGTTTGGGTTGAACTGATTATCATTTTGTTGTTTGCTTCCCGGAGAATAAAGACAAACAGTCGTGACATGTGAACTGCCACAAGCCTCTAATTCGCGCGGTTAGAGCAGACTGTCTCGACAATAGTACCACACATCATTAGACAAAATCGATCACACGTAATTTCCCATTAAATTGTAATTCTGATCCAGTTTTCATAATTTCAGTGGGAGATCCTATATTTATTTTTAAGGATATCCATCAAATGAACAACTATAAAATTCCCAACTCTAGTATTCAGCGCTGTCACTGTTTAGGAATAGTTTTAGCACTTTTGGTGAGCATTTTGGTGAATTTTGAAAAAGTTTATTTCACTCACATTTTTCTAAGGGTTCAGTATTCCCACAAAATTATATGATTCGAGGCTGCCCCAACTCACACCGCCGCATTAGCCACATCATCATCTCGTGAGCTCCTTTGATGGCTCGTACGATTTACTCCAAACTGAAAGCCTTTGTCTCCACACCAAGCCCTGAAAAACGTACACCCTCTCCCACCCGCAGACCTCGGGAGCAGATGAGTGTGTAAGGGGTCTCGTTCGATTGTTGCTTTTTCGCTGGAACAGATTATTATTATCATTATTATTATTATTATTATTATTATTATTATTATTATTATTACGATATTACTACTATTACTACTACTACTGCTACTACTACTACTACTGCTGCTACTACTACTACTACTACTACTACTACTACTACTTCTACCACCGCCACCACCACCACCATCACTACAAGTACATTTTTCGTTTTTTTTTTTTTTTTTTTTTTTTTCGAGTGATCGCTGTTGGTGGTGAAGATGATAATATTAAGCGAGAAGAGTCAGTGAGGCAGTACTGTATATGACAATGTTAGTGAGATGACATAGCAGGTGTGGGTGTGAAGGTGTGTGTGTGTGTGTGTGTGTGTGTGTGTGTGTGTGTGTGTGAGAGAGAGAGAGAGAGAGAGAGAGAGAGAGAGAGAGAGAGAGGTTGGGGGAGGGGGATGAGCGCTCAGTGAGATAACGAGCGGATGTGAGTGTAAGGGAGTCAGATTGTAATCAGGAGATGAAGCGAATGTGAGAAAGTGAGAGGCCTCAGCCTCAGTCTCTTCGCCGCACTGTTGCATCTTTGTCTCTTTTCTGTCGCTGCTTCAATGATGACTGCACTTTCTGAAGTGTCTGCTTGCATCCCTTCACCACTACTGAGGGCGTGTGGCACCCGTCTGGCAGCAAACTCTCATCCATTTTCTATCGAACTCTCTAATGCAAGAGTTAACCGTTACTACCAGTTCTTCATGTATGCAACCGGTCAACTCTGGAACTGTATTTCATGTTGCCTATGACCTCCAGTCTTTTAAATGCAATGTGTCCAAGCATCTCAGAATGAAGGGATCTTGAATTTGGCTGTCTGTTACTTTGTTTTATATTTTCTTTTAGGGTGCAATCTTGCGGACGTCTGGCCTTTAGTTCCTTCTTCCTTGCATTAAAAAAAAAAAAAAAGAGGAACGAAAAGAAGAGAGAAGGGGAGGGGAAAAAGACGGCCACGCTGAGCAGGAATGAGGCAGACTTTAATCTTGATAGAGAGAGAGAGAGAGAGAGAGAGAGAGAGAGAGAGAGAGGGAGAGAGAGATTGGGGGTGAGGGAGTGTAAGCGAGGCAAACTTTAATCATGAGAGGAGAAGGCAGGGGGAGATTGAACGGACGAGAGAGAGAGAGAGAGAGAGAGAGAGAGAGAGAGAGAGAGAGAGGCCACAACCAGGTACAACGCGTGTGTGTTTAGCATCCTGATTACTGTTTCCACCCTGCCTTTGCCAACCCACCACTAATTACATTAACATTACATTATACAGTTTTAATCATTAGCACTCGTAATTATCACTGCGTTCACACAAATCATCGTCCGGGATATCAAAAAAAAATAAAATGGTACGTAAGGACAATTTACTCTGGCATTAAGTTTCAGTGTCCCGTGTAATTAAATTTGATCTAGGAGTATATATTTGATGATAATAATAATAATAATAATAATAATAATAATAACAGTTGTAGCAGTAGTAGTAGTAGTAATATAGTAGTAGTAGTAGTAGTAGTAGAAGTAGTAGTAGTAGTAGTAGTAGTAGTAGTAGCAGTAGCAGTAGCAGTAGTAGTAGTAGCAACAACAACATTAATAGTAGTAGTAGTAGTAATAATAATAATAATAATAATAATAATAATAATAATAATAATAACAATAACCTGAGTACGTAACCTGTATTTTAATTTCACTGACTAGAAGATTTTATTCGGCTTGGGACAGACCCTTTGAGCTGGAGGGGTTAGATGTATCCCTTTAACTCCTTCACTTCCAAAAAGCCCTCCAAAACTGAACAGATAAATGTCTCCTATACTGTCTTCACTTTAACCTGGTCTAAATATGCCATCTCTCCGTCTTGAATGCTGAGAAGTAACAAGAAACTAATGATAAAATATGGTGCTCATCTGAAAGGAATGCCATGGAACAGATGTAGATCCGTAATATCGTCTTATAAATGCCAGTGTGCTGCGTAAAACAAGTTGCAAAGGGGTGAAAATCTGGGCCAAGTTAAGGTGAAAAGAGGACTCCAGAAATGATAAGGTGAAATATAATGACTTCCGTGACAAGATAATTAACCTGTCTTCTAGCAACACATTCTACTAATTAATACGAGGTAGGAAGTTCACAGCATTTTCCGTGGCAACACTCCTTTCATCTCGTACTTGCATCCGTGTTCGCCCCGTGCCTGGGATACGTATACAGCCCTCGTTAAGGTATATGACTGGGACTGGTTGAAAATATTTAACTACAAAGCATATCACAGCAAGGATATAATTTTAAAAAAAACGTCACATCAAAAAATATTAGGACCAAAAATCGCATCAAAAACATTTCAGCCAAAAATATCAGCAAAAAGTATCAGCAGAATCCAATAATAAAAAATAAAAAAAATAAAAAAAAACAGCTTTGCCATTTTACGGACTTGTAAACTAGGGAAACTGGCAGATCAGCTTTACAGGGGGCAATGGAACTTCAATTGGCTTTTCACTTCTATTCACTAGCGATTTGCCAGCGAGAAAAGACCTAAAAAACTTGGCTGCTAACGAGGGCTTAACTATACCCCCCCTTCCTCCACCACATTGCAGCGCCCCCAAATTAATTAACCTGCACCATTAGCAATACTCCACACCTACAATGTAATAAGGGTTTAGTGGTGGTGGTGGTGGTGGTGGTGCTGGTGGTGCTGGGGTTATCAACGCAATTTACCTGGAGTTGCCTTTGGATTATAGGCCGCTCCACACTGCCATAATCCGGGAAGACTGAGGTGAGATTTTTAAAATATGATTTTGCTAAACTGTGTATATTACTAAGATAGATAGATAGAGATCTGTGTGTGTGTGTGTGTGTGTGTGTGTGTGTGTGTGTGTGTGTGTGTGTGTGTGTGTGTGTGTGTGTGTGTGTGTGTGTGAAGCTAGTGACTTTCTGTGCACAATAGTGACCAGCACAAGTGAAAATACCCCCAAATCTGTTCTTACGATATTGTAGTATAATTATTGGAGAGCTTAAGGCAGCCTCGAATCTCCAGCAGAACAGAAGAGGGGAATGTAGTAGCGTCTTTGTTTTACCTCTGAGCCGTGCTGTGGATCTGCCCTCCCCATGTAAGCTGAGGAGTGTGGATGATGATGATGATGATGATTACAGTTTAAAAAATCGTTCTGGGTGCATAACATACGCTAATCATATCTACAGATGTCAGCTATGGTTCCAGACTTATCTACGGATGTCACCTGTGGTTCCAGACTTACGGCCACAGATGTATGTCCAGTGGTATGAGGCAGCTTGACATGAGATCCAAAGGTGTGTGCTTTCTTTATGTGTCAAAATGCGAGATCCAGAGGTGTGTGTTTTCTGTATGTGTCAACGCGAGATCCAACGGTGTGTGTCTTCTTTATGTGTCAACGCGAGATGCAGAGGTGTGTGTTTTCTGTATGTGTCAACGCGAGATGCAGAGGTGTGTGCTTTCCTCATGTGCCAACGGATAAAGCTGTTGTGCACAGATCGTGACACCTGCATAGGTACTACGTGCCCACGGTATTTCATAGAATGCACTCTGAAGATGGGCAGGATGAAGTGAAAAAGAAAGCGTCGTCATACTGAAATGCGGATTTATTTGAACATCCCATGTACAGGAAATGTTAAACCACATCAGTTATAAGGGTCCCTTTTTAGGCTGAGTAAAATCGTTTGGAGGCTGGTAGAATATTACAGAATGAACATTTTCGTAATGAATGAAAAAATAGAGGCTTTTCTGCCTCATTATCGCCAGCTAAATGAAATTGTTTGGAGATAACTTTAGTAATACAGAGAAATTGTCATCGTAGTGAGAGGCGTTACCTTGAAAACGTAGAAATGTTACGGGAAAATATCTGTTGCGACCCCTTCCGTCTGATGATATCATTTTCTTTTTAGCTTTTACTTTTTAACTTACTCGTGTTAACTCCATATGATTTAGTTCAAGAGAGAGGAATGTCGAACTGGAGGGGTTGGACCTACTCTTCAATAACCTCTTCTTTTACCGAAGGTTGCCCATAAAGTTAAATACAAAAGTCTGACGGAAGCAACAATAACATGGGGATTACGGCCTGGTACTGAAGAGGTTAAAACGATATCATAGTAAGGGAGTTTAGCTTGTTCCTGTCGGACTGTTAAGTGGAAATATAAGAAATTAGCTTAATTGGCATTGGCCGAGAGGCGGGCTAATGACGCAGGTGATGGAGTGTTTGTTGACGATGATGATGTGTCATTTTTCGCACTTCAAAGGGATTCAGTGACTCGTGGGGCCCCAGGTGAGGTGCTGTGATCATGTCTAATGGAGAAGGGTCAACAAAAATGTAGAATGGGAGAGCTACATATCCGGAGAGAGGAGCGAGAAATAAAGATGAAAGCCAGCAGGGGGGTAAGGTCTACTGGTGTGTGTGACAGTAATTAGCCCTTTCACAATGAGGTGTAATACAAGAATCGTCATTGGCCGCCTAACGATATCTGGGCACCTGGTCAGCTCTAACAACGTTGGAGAGATTCAGCAGTCACCAACAGCACCTGTTTTATGATATAAGGAACTGCCGGGGCGGTGAAAGTCACAAGAGGTCGGTCCACCAGTTCTCTTCATAAGATTTCCTTCATTCCTCTAGGTCCTCCTACTGAAGACAGCCTCCTTTCCATGACAGCCGTCTCACGAGTTTCTTCAGACACTCCACTATAGAAGGAAGATACTCAGGAGCCATTGTCAGCAATCCCAATGTGGTTTCTGAAGAAGAGGCTGAAATGAACAAAGGATTACTGATCACAGAGACCTTCCCTGCACTCTCCACGTCTAGGACCAGCCAGCCACCTTCCCACAAGACCACCAGAATACACCTTCAGCAACTCCATGATGGTTCCTGAAGAAGACAACCAAGCGACTACCATTGAGAATGTCCTGACCAGCACGAAAATCGTTAACACCCCCGGGCACTGCTCACTGGACACCACCGCGCCCCCATACACCCCTTCGTTGGAATTCAGTCAGCGTTGCAGTACTGCCAGGACAGAGTGAATCGAGGCATTTTCCATCGAAGAGGAGTTTAAGAGAGACTGCAATGAAGTCGGTTTGGCTTAGAGCATCCTACTACCACAACTACATTACTTCATGAGAAAGAATGCCGTCCAGCTTATTGGCAACCTAGGTGTGACGTCAAACACAATGCCAGACTGTAACATGAGTGCAATGATCTGTCACTTCATCTCAGCAGCCTGGAAAGGACATGAGGCATCCCACCACCACGCACTGTAACGAAAGAAAGAGTAACCCCTTTCAGCTGCTGCCATGACAGTCCCAAGTATTGTGTTTATTCAGGGACTGTTTGTGGGTCTTCTCTCAGGAAGACCCACACCTGTGTTATTTGTACACATAGGTTCGTGCTGTATAATTAAAAACAAAAGAAATTTATTGTCACCTTGTGTTTTTCAGTCAGTCCAGCTGCATCGTATAGTAATGTGTTCACCTGTCCCTCAACATAATGGTGTCATTGTCCGGGGTGGATTTGTTATTAATTAATAGGCTGGAGTTGCTACCACGACCTTGAACCATACACTCTCAAGCCCAGAATGCCCACAGTCACTTCTTCCTTGGCGATTTACTTTCATATTGTTTTATTACTTCTATCACAGTTATTTGTGTGTGTGTGTGTGTGTGTGTGTGTGTGTGTGTGTGTGTGTGTGTGTGTGTGTGTGTGTGTGTGTGTGTGTGTGTTAGTCCTGCGGGTGTCTTTGTGGACGTTTTTCATGTTATGTAAGTTTCTGAGGTGTGTTATATTTGTGTATTCGTGTGTGTATAATTCATTCTTGTGCATCAAGGTGTAAATAAAAAGTGTGTGTGTGTGTGTGTGTGTGTGTGTGTGTGTGTGTGAGAGAGAGAGTGAGAGTGAGAGAGAGAGAGAGAGAGAGAGAGACGGATATTACTAACAGTGCTTTGTTTTGGATGATATGAAGCTTCTTGATGATTGACCCTTCCATTAATTGGGTTATGTTGGGTACCTACGTAACGAGAGGGCATACGAGAGCTTTATACAGATGTGCTTTTGTTTTGACACAGGCTGTTTTGAACCTGTGTATGGACGTCACTGCTCTGCCTGCAATATCTCGCTTGGAATCGATGTGTGGTCTCATGGTACAGAAATGTGTGTGTGTGTGTGTGTGTGTGTGTGTGTGTGAGAGAGAGAGAGAGAGAGAGAGAGAGTCCCGTTACTCCTAGGATTATCGGCCGTATTCTCATTTGCTTAGTAGACTCTTCATCACCTTTACATATTCTTTCAGTCATCAAGTTCTTTGTTGCCCTGTCAGGAGTATAGGGATCAGGTTACTCTGTAATGTCGCTAATTATGTTTCCCACTTCTAAGACAACAGGAAAAGCTGGAGGAATGGAATTCGTATTTTCATCTGTAAATACAGCTGCAAAGAAAGTGTTCAGAATTTTAGCCATCTCCGTTTCCTCGTCTGTCTGTTCTCCATTATCTACGACTATTGGGCCAATTGTTGGTGCTATTACTTCCTTGTTTCTGATATAGCAAATAAATGATTTACCCTTTACCTTTACCGGATATGACAAAAATATAAGGATGGATCGTGCACACCAGCTGTGGTATGTCAGTAATGTTTTTGCTCCATGATATGATTAAACGACCAGATGTTTTCATTATATTAATGAATGGTGATCAGGCACCCCACCTCTATACACTGAACAACATTAGTCTAGCTTCATTATTAAACCCATTACCCATTATTAAACCTATAAATGTATGATAATTTTTGTTTCGCGTTATATTCCGTTTGTCACTAGTTTTGTATTACTCTGCATTTGAAACTGTTTGTTCTGCTTTCATCTCCATGTACGATACTTTTTTCTGTTTTATACAAGGTAGTGTTTGTTCTTTATTTTTCTCCATCACGAACACTTTATTCTGTTTTGTATACGACACGCTTTTTGGATTAGTCTCCATTTATCACTCTGTTCTGGTTTATTTCTTATGTGCATTTTCTGCATCTTCACGTATAATGCATGCGGCATACTGATGCGGGAAGTGTTCCCCGTTTACAAATGCATGTGTAGTTGTGTTCTAATCAATAAGTTTCGATATGTCTTTTCGTTAACGTGTTTTATGTGCATGGATTTACTGTTCATGCATTCTACCTGCTGATGTATCTTTGTCTGTGGACCGCATACAATAAAGTTTGATAAAATGTTCGATATTTACGGACTAAACTACTGTATAATTAAAACTAGAATAGCACTCAGTAGAGCGTGTACCTCCGCCAAGGCCCAACATGCAGCTGGAAAAAGACTACCCCCTATAAAAGCATATTTAAATCCGCTAGATCCGAAATTTTGTATGGATCCGCTCCAAACTGTACACATTCGTAGATACCAACATCCTAAATATACCTGATTTTTTTCATCAAGATCCATGCAATATTCACTGAAAATTTTACGAAAATGTCGAAAAACGCCCTATCTCGCAATGTTAAAGAAAGTGAAAAAAAAAAAAAAATCCTGGATCTGCACCTTCATCCGGATTTAATGGAGTCAATTCTGGGTCAAGGCCCATTTTTCTACCGAGTTTCTTGGAAATCCTTCCAGTAGTTTTTGTGTAATCTTGCTTGCAAACCAACCAACCAACAAACAGACGGACAGGGGTGAGAAAATAACCTCCTTGGCGGAGGTAATTATATTAAGGAGGGAAGTGTACAAAATACAAAATGATGATTTCGCTGCCCTTTGAAGAACGACAGGTAAATCGTACTCCGGGGGCTTGCAGTAATAGTCCGGGCTCCCTAGATGGCTCTGAAGGATGCGAGACCGCTCACATTTTTATTATCCATATGAGGGATGCTTTTTTGCCTTTCATATATATCAGCTTTGGTTTCCCGCCTGTGTTCTGCCTGTGATGCGAGTGTGTGTATGTGTCCCCCATGTTATCTTAGCACGCGTGTTACGTCGCCTGTGAGTTGTAGGGTGAGTGAGTCTGTGTTATGGTGAGTGATTCTGCATGTGTTGGGTCAGGTAGATTATTTGTGTACATTATCAACTGTATTCCCTTTGGCTTGGGAGGCTTCGGAGCACCTCTTCCGTGGTGATTTGGTTTCCATATATTACCGCAACACTCTTGTATGTTATTTTTATCTGTTTCATATCGACATCTTTGGTAAGTGATAGTTACTATGGTAATGGTGGTGCTGGTGGTGGTGGTAGTTTGTGGTAATTGTTTTGATGCGGTGGTAGAGGTGCTTGTGGTAGATTTTACGGTAATGTTGGTGGTTTTTATGGTAGTAGTTGTGGTTGTTAAGGTAGGGATGGTAGTTGTTATGATAGTGGAGGTTGCTGTGTGGTTGTAGTCAGGGTTGTTTGTGTAGTGGTGATGGTTTTATAGTAGTGGTGGTGGTTATGGCAGTGGTGGTGATTAATGGTAGTAATGGTTGTTTTCATGGTAGTAGTGATGATTGTACTCGTAGTGGTGTTAGCCGTTATGGTAGTATTGTTGTTAAGAGTTGTTAAAATGGTGTGGTTGTGGAAGTGGTTACGGTCGTTATGGTGGTGCTCGTGATAGTCTTGTGTGGTAACTGGTTATTGTGGTAGTGGTGGTGGTAGTTCTGGTATCGATGTTGGTTGTTAGGGTAGTGGTGGTAATGATAGTAGTGGTTAGTGGTTACATTGGTAGTTGTGGTAGGGTATAGTGGTAGTGGTTTTGGTAGTTGTAGTTATAGTGGTTGTGGTTGTTATGGTAGTTGTGGTAGTGATAGTGGTTGTGATGGTAGTGATAGTAGGTAATATGAATCTAGGCCAAAACTTTGTCATCATCATACTTCCGGATCAGTAACTTTGTGTTCAGCCTCCATTTATGCCAAAGTTTGGGAGTCGGTGGCCCGTATTCTCGGTGGTGGCGGGGATTTCGTAACGTCTCTTCTTTGGCGATTTATTTTGCCTGTTTCACGTTTACTATCGCATTGTACGTTATTGATAGGGATTTATTTTACATGTTACAGCCTAATTATCGTGCTGTATGTTACTGAGCTATTTATTTTGCCTATAGCACCTTCATTATCTTCTTGTATCCGATGCAGACTGTGGTGATAAGAAAGATATATATACCAATACCATACATCAGAGTGTAGTGTGCAAAATAAATCGCTCAGGAAGAGGTGTTTGGCAGACTTAGTTCGACGGCAAGTATCAACATCATGTCTCTTTCCAGTATAAGACTTATAGGAAATTATTTAAACACCTTCAGTCTGATTACTTTCTTACATGCTTGCTGCCACCAGGAGATTTTTCCTCAACCTAGGGAGGATAGCTAGTTGTGAAGGGGTTAATGAACGAAGTGTATAACTCCTCCAGGGTGAACGTTTCTCTCCAGTTCAGTGAAACCGTCTGAAGGTAGCAAGAAAAAAGTAGCTTGAATAATAGAAAGACATTTGGCATTCTCTCCCACATCAGCGTAAAACCTGTAAGAAAAAAACACACACAACACACGTTAAAATTAAAGAAAACAATGGTAGTTCTGAACACGACGTATATACAGAATAGGGCGCCTCCTACTGGCCAAGGGTGATCTGGTACTCTGGGTTTTATTTCCTTCCTCAGACTCCAGTACGGTACCTCATTTTAGTATAGTTGACCTTCCTGAGTGTGAAATTTTGGGCAGGCAATTTTTCCAAACGGTGGCCACATTCTTTTAGTCTTTCCATCCACAGACGATTTCTTTCAGCTTAAGAAAAATCGCTTGTACGGAAGGGAATGAAGACTAGCCAATCCCTCCAGTTCGAAAAGCCTCTGATTATCTAAATAAAATCGTTTGAAAGTAGCGAGAATGAAAATGAAAATAAGTCCTCGGATTGATGGGATTGCTCGAGACTTTCTTGGATTTTTTTTTTTTTACTCGTATTTTAGAGTGGTGACTGTTTTCCTCTTGGACTACTTGTCAGTGTGCTAAATTCCCCTGGGAAAATTCACTTCATAAATTCCAGCTAAGTCTACTAATGCAAGCCATGTAATGATTTCCTGATGTCACCTGTGTTGATCACTTCCTGTCAGCCGACCAGACTTAGGACTCAGGTGTCAGGATAAAGAGTTTGTGTGTGTGTGTGTGTGTGTGTGTGTGTGTGTGTGTGTGTGTGTGTGTGTGTGTGTGTGTGTGTGTGTGTTATAGTTAAAGCGGTGGAAAGGAACGTCTTTATATGATGGCACTGGTTATTCAAACGCCTCTCATCTCCCTCCCTGTCCCCCGAAAAGCGAATGGTGGACCACGGAAGGGCAACTTCATCCTCCAGCCCGCTGGGTTCACGTTAGGATAAGCCAACAACAACAATAACTACAACAACAACGACAACAAATGATTATATCCAGATCATTGACTATATTAATGTTAGATATCCTTAAACAGCTTCTATAAGGTAAATAAAGAAAACAGTACAACGAGGTTAACAGGTGGTGATGGTGGGTGTAGTGGTATGGTCAGTGAGTCGGGACTTGAATCGTCAAAATCATATTGAAACCATATCATGAAGTCTACAGCTGTCAGTGTTTCTGTAATGACTTACGTGTTCTCATTTTCGGTGAGTCGTGTCTGGTGAGCATCACAAAGAAGAGTATGAAGCCGTCAGATGCACAGGGAGGAAGAGAAGCCATCGAAAAGTAGAGGTATGTCTCGAATATTTACATACGTATAATTTCCTTATTGATGCATTCTTAAAATGTAAATTCACGGTGAGTTTGTTTTGTTAAGCGGCGTTAATGCTGCCAGTATTTATTGCTTGAAATATTTATTGCTTTGTAATTATTTAACTGATTCCCCTGAAAGTCTGTTTTAACGTATTGTTTTGTACAAGTACCCCCTAGTTTTTTCCTGGCCGTCTAAAAATAGTGTGGTATAACGCAGTTTGCTAATTTGTGCTGTCAATTAATCGAAAGTCAGAATCATCATTCCTGACCTGCTCTCATGAGAAGGTTACCTGAAACAGTTTGTTGCCACTGCATTAAATCCATTCCGACCTTTTGTGGGGTACGATATTGTAATGGTCTGCCCAGCGTGGTCAGAATCCGTGTATTTCAGAGTATTATGCCGTTTTGAAAGTGCACTTGCAATACTTGGTCTACCTCAGTTTTCATTTTCATTCTTACATCCCGTAACTCAGTGCCGTAAGAAGACAGTATTTTGGCTCTATAGCTTTTCCATATTACTCCATCATGACGAGGATCATATTCTTGTGTTGATCTCTTGTTACAATGCAGCACTCAAGACAGAAGTAACAGTTTTGGCCAAGTTAAAGTGGGCATAGCATAGTCAGAGATTGCTGTTGCATGACTACTAGCCTGACACTCATTACGCCACTAGGATGTCACTCAAGAAATGTTAGCTGCATATGCTATTTGGTCCAATTTGACTTGGATCTATAATTAAGTGGTTTACCAGCCTCAGTCAGCATCATCATCATCACCATCATCATCATCATCATCATCATCATCATCATCATCATCATCATCCTGGCCCTCATCCATACCTGACGATGAGGTGCAGTGAGATTCAAAAACAAGGATCCTCCCTCACGCCATATTTATTTTCTCCTTTTATATACGTAATTGTCTGTGTAGCTTAAGCAAAAAGCAGGGCGTATTCATTGTTGCAAAAAAAAAAAAAATCGAGTTATATAGCCAGCTTGATTCTGCTCTGCGATGGTCTGCATTAACATTCTCACACTGTTTCAGTTATAAAATGTGATCTATTGGCAGTTTCTAAGACATTGCTCTGGTTTGAGTTGAATAATGAAAATATGAATATTATATGGTTTTATCTGAAGACATCTTGTTCTTACTTGCCGGTCAAAACAATAAATAGAGATGCTTCGTGTTTTATAGACAGTGTGTATGGAGTTTTATTGCGACAGAGGGTGACGAATGTTATATAAACTGGGGCAGAGATTTTCAGTTTACGATCACTTCTTTGCCCAAACTGTGATTTGTATTTTCATGACAGACAAGGAAATACGAGTACAGCATCCTCCCTTGTCTCTTGTTCCGCCTGCAAAACGAAATCATCATCCAGGCACCACAGATACCACCTGGATTCTACAGCCCCCTTTATCGTATGTACAGTTGCTGGAAATAGTATCGTTCCAGTAATTATCGAACAGCTGTAAAAGTCTAAAAATATTCTGAAATGTTTGTTGAGCCCCGAAAATTTCATTACTGGCTTTTTAATCACTGTCTTTTTGTTTGTTGTAATGAATCAGTGTTTATGTCGGGAACAGCACTTTATTTCCAGGTATGTCCGTAATTTCCCGTTCCACCAGCGGAGGTAAAATGTGCCAGAGTTACCGAAAAATGGATAAGCTCGGCGAAACTGATGTAAACTTATACCGCAGCGGCCAGATTTACAAACTTCCACGCCGTAACCGAGATTTATGTTAACAGGAAACCAGAAGACATGGAAAGGCTCTGCTCGCCCCTTTTCTTATCCGTCCTGTGAAAATAAATGATAGTTAGAATAATTAGTTGATCGTAAGTTTTATTTTGTTAATATACCTATCTCACCGTAAAATGCTACCCATAATCTTACGGTTCTTGTATTTAATGTAAAGTTGTTTTAATTTTTTTTTTTCAGTGACTTTGAACTATTAGCCTTTGTAGACACAGCCTTTGTAATTTTAGAGGGAATGCTTGAGTAACACCAGAGTCTGACCACTAAGAAGAGATTGTTTCAGATCTTTTAACTATAGTGTTATGTGTACTGTGACAAACACTCGCAACTTTTGTCATATCCTACCCGTTTAGCTGTAATGTTTTGTGTACCCTGACTTGCAACACTCGTTACTTTTATCATATCCCACACAGTATACCACCATCTGTACCTCGGATTTGTGGCTTAAGTTTTTTTATTCCCGACATGGGCACCACTCCCCGTTCCACCAAATATAAAATGAAGTAAATGTGTGAGAGGTATCGGAAATGGTCTCTCAGATCGGGGTAGCTGATCCAGACTAATACCGCACCACAAAGTCCGCCGGTAAATTCACAGTTGCCAGTATTTAATGTATTTTCCGTTCCAGCAGAGAGAGAGAGGAGGTAAACGAGGAAGCACCAGCAAATCAGATAAACCAACACACACCGCAGCGTCAAGCCATATTTGCAGTTCCTTGAATTATGTACAGTATTTTTCGCACCATTTATAACTATGGAAAATAATCCTGAAGGGGTCGGGGCAACTTTGGTATAATATTCAAGGTAATTCCAGACGATTTAATTCATCTGAGTGAGTGTTAATACTGTCACCATGAATCCTCGCAGTTGGAATTAGTCTTTTTATATTCAAGATATTGTTAGAGGATTTTATTCAACTGAGACTGATGGGGGGATTTAGAAGACATCTAGTTCGGGAAAAGTGATCAACAGTAACAACACTGCAGGTAGTACGCAACCTATAAATACAAAGGTAACAGAAAACCCACCTCCAGATCGACATAGCTCATTTGCAGCCTAGCAGCCAATTCCATCCATAACACTTGAGTACAGTTCTCGGTATTTTACATTTGTATGAAATAGCCTAAACCAGTACATAGATTAACTTGCTGTCATATTCACAGTGTTCCTTGTAGTTTCAGTGGCTTTCTTTCCACAGTTGTCCAGCGCGTTTGCCGCAATATTCCCATCATAAGTTCATTACTTGGTGTTTTTCATTTTTCCTCACCTCATCAACCTTTTCATGGTCGAGTTATAGGAGCCTAGGAAAACTAATAGTCGGTATTATTTCTCCCATTTTCGGGAAAACTCTTCCATCTATTGATAGAATATATTATTAGGCAGAAGTTAAATAATAGAAGCTTGTCTTAACAATAAACAAATGATAACAGTAATTGAAAAGGCAAAACCAAATCGACAGAACTAACATAATACCCCGGCCTGCAGCCAAAGATTCTCGCATATACATTATTATTTTTCCCTTTCCAATTATATAATAAAACCTGTAAAAAAAATATATATATGTCTAAAATTTTTTTTCGTAATATTTTGACTGTTCCAATTCCAGCACACACACACACACACACACACACACACACACACACACACACACACACACACACACACACACACACACACACACACACACACACACACACACACACACACACACACACACACACACACACACACACACACACACACACACACACACACACACACACACACACACACACACACACACACACACACACACACACACACACACACCGAATCGACATTATGCTATTATATATTGCAAATTACCCTAAAACTTTACTTCTATTTTCACCTCAGCATAAATCCTTTACAGAAAACAGAATCTAATCGACACGGCCACCTCCCAGTCGACTAACCCAGCATTAACTTACAGCCACTTACAGTATCTGCCCACGCATTTACAGCATTTATCCTCATTTACAGCATTTATCCTCATTTACAGCATTTTTCCTCGCATTTACAGCATCTTCCTCGCATTTACAGCATTTGTCCTCGCGTTTATAGCATTCCTCCTCGCATTTACAACATTTCTCGTCCCGCTGCTGCCGAATGCGTTTAAAACCCAAATTCTTTATCACTGTTGAATTTAGCTCTCGGTATATTACAGTTCTTACCACTGCATTTATCCTCTTTATGGTGGCGTCTCCTCCAGTGTTTTATTTTATTGCCTCCGCCATTGGGGTTATGTTTTTGCCGGCATTTGTCTGTTTGTTGTCTGTTTCTCTGTTAGCAGGATTACTCAAAAAGTTATGAACGGATTGTGCTGAAATTTTTCTGGAGGGGTAGGTTATGGCTCAAGGAACAATCCATTAGATTTTGGTGGTGATCGGATCATCATCAGGATCCAGGAATTTTTTAAAGGATTCTTTATCATTGCGCGATTGTGGCCTCCACCAAGGAAATTATGTTTCGCCCCGCGTTGGTATGTTTGTCTGTCTGTCAGTTAGCATGATTACTCAAATATATATATATATATATATATATATATATATATATATATATATATATATATATATATATATATATATATGAACAGATTTTGATGAAATTTTGTGAAATGATGGGCCATGGGCCAAGGAAGAAATGAGTAAATTTGGGGGTGGATCCGGATCCGGATCCAGAGTATCCCGCACAATATCTCTAAAATTTCTCAATTAATTTCAATGAAATTTTGTGGATAGGTGGGCCATGGACCAAGAAAGAATTGTTGGGGTCGGATCCGGATCCTGTAACCATAGATTGTTAGCAGGATTACTCAAAGAGTTATGAACGGATTTTAATGAAATTTTGTGAAAGGATGGGCAATGGGCCAAGGAAGAAATAATTAATTTTGGGTTGGATCCGGATCCGGAGTATCCCACACAGTATCTCGAAAAGTTCTCAATGAATTTCAGTGAAATTGTGTGGAAAGGTGGGCCATGGACCATTGGACCAAGAAAGAATTGATTACATTTTGGGGCGGATCCGGATCCGGAACCTTTTTTAATGGCATTGGCAGAGGTATGCGCTCACTGAGTGCCTTGTGTTTTATTTGTTTATTTATTTTGTTCCGCTTGACACCCAGAGCAATTTATTCAGCTGAGTCCTGGAAGCTTGAAAAATGAGTATTGCAGCCATTAGCACTCCCATGGAGGGGACAGCTTGTATTTTTCCAGCTAACACTAGACTATTTTACACAGCTGAGGGGGACGGTTTTATGCAGCTGAGAAGGGTACATTAATACTAACATTATTTACAGTTTCTTGTTTTACGGTATTTTTCATGCTTCATAAATACCTGACTCGTCTTAACTGGATGTTTAATATCTGGTATTTGTGCACATTTTCTCGTTTAACTCTCTCTCTCTCTCTCTCTCTCTCTCTCTCTCTCTCTCTCTCTCTCTCTCTCTCTCTCTCTCTCTCTCTCTCTCAAAAAAAAAAAAAAAAAAAAACACGAAAAGCCTCATCCATCCAGATCAACCAACCCAATTACAACAAAGTCCAGTCACAAATTCAGTTCCAGTTTAATTGCAACATTTTCTGCTTCTGTACCGTACCCTGCAAAACCTACAAAAATCACTGAGTTACTGATCAAATGGGCATCCTTAAGTGGACCCAGTACAACATTAATTTTCGGCCATATTTACACAGGTTCTCGTATTAACAGTATTTTTCCCTCCACCCCGAGCAGTGCGTATACCGCCACTGCCGCAAGCAATTTACCCGCCAAGAAAAGCCACTTGCGAGAATATGATGCTTAATTCGGTGCGCTTTCAGTATTGCGGAAGCGTGTATTTTCTTGGTTATGTCTTGGTGGTTTGTAATGTGGGGTTTGTGCTATGATTCAGCAGTGATTATCCTGGTTATCCTGTTTTAGCGTGATTTAACTTGTGATCGTCGTATTAAACAAAAACAAAAATAGCGTTCTATTTTGACGATTCTTCTTTTTTTCTTTTTTTTGATAACATGATAATCGCGTGGAACAGTCATACCCATATACTGAAACTGTTCATGTTATAAGGGTACAACAGTTTCAGGCCCACTTGGACTGTCATCAGGTATACAGGGTGGCAGGTAGATAGCGTTCCTCTTCCACTTAGGTTGGCGATTTTCCGTTTGCTGCGGGGGCGGCTTAGTCAGCAGTATCAACGTTTGTCCTGTACCATTTTATTCATTTCTTATTTCCACGGCTGTCCCACGCCCACACCAGCAGACTCAGCCTTCCTGCAACACAAAACAGATACCGCCAGGCGAGAGTCTAGTGGAGCGCCATTGATGCCCCACTCTGTTATAGTGGCCGAAATTTTGTAGCCTTGCGTATGAAACCAAGAAGAGTGATATTCGTATTTGGACTTTCTCAGCTACAGGGAGACGAAGAGGGTGATGTTGTCCCCTCCCGCCCCACCCGGCTGTCTCCCTTCCCCTTTGACAGCGTGCGGGCGCCAAGGGAACCCACAAAGGCCTCCTCTTACAATAATACCGCCAGGCTCTTTGTGTTAAATGGAAGGCTCGGTCGTACCTCATTTCGCTTGTGAGCCACTCGGGAGGCTGCACTCCCGACGGTGGCTCCTATGACTCACTCAGCTGAATATAATCGTCTGGCGTACTTGGAATTCAGTGCTAAAATCGTCCTAACCGTGAGATGATTAATGGTGCTAGTATTAACACTCCTATGCCTGCCTGTCCATAGAATAATATCGTCAGGTGTTACTACTACTACTACTACTAATAATAATAATAATAATAATAATAATGATAATAATAATAATAATCATCGTGATGATAATGATGACGATGATACTGAGCTGTCCCAATCATGAGAGGGTTAAGGAGGCTCCCAAGCACTCATCCTTCTCAGTATATGTTTACGTAAGGCACATTAATATTCCCGAGCATATAATTTCTGCTTCTTTTGTCGATATAGAGAAGACGTAAAGAACACGAGAGAAGAGCCAGGCGTAGTAGGCAAAATGTATCGCTGAGGGAGAGGTTCGGGAAAGCGTAAATTGACGGGATTACGTAACATGAGGGTCTTTCATTTCACCTGGCATTATTTTCACCTGGTACTCACTTCAGTTTTCACATCGCTCGGATTGCTCTTCATTTCAGTCGTTCAAGACACTCATTTCACTTTGACATTCATTTCCCTTTGGACAGTCATTTCACTTTGCCACACATTTCACTTTGGAGCCCTCCTACTCCCTCCTTCTTTGTCACGTGCATTTTTTAGATTCAGGTCATCCTTTGTTGTGTTCCACTCTCTGCTGCTGGTGACCCTAAGTTAATCCGCAGGTAAAAATTCAGGTCATCCATTGGTCTGTGTGCCACTACCTTCTGCGGGTGTGCATAAAAGACCTCTACCCTTTACGTTTCTGTCTCACTCTGTCTGAAGATGTAATATACGAAAGTACTCACTGTCGCTCCTTTCATTTCTCCTGTGGTTAGTTTGCATACACATCTTCACGGTGAAGTGAAGTCTCTGCATATATATATAGATAGATATATATATATATATATATATATATATATATATATATATATATATATATATATAGATAGATAGATAGATAGATAGATAGATATTTAATTACAAAAGTTTTTATACATACAACTCCAGCACGTTATATTTTCCCAGTTTCCGCACCGAGGTCAATTTTTCATGGCTACTTGAGTCTCTTTTTTGTCCGTAATTTTACAGCTAGTTGGGAATTTGCATATCGGGGGTGGGTTTATGCAAAGTCCCCACCGCTCTTTGCAAATTGACCTGTTATTGCTGTTGCCCTGTTTTTCCTTATGCAATGCCCGTTGGTGTGTTTGTTGCATGGTTCTCTATTCTTGGGGGGTTATTGCGGTTTATCTTATGATGATTGCTTTCATTATTTTCCTCCTTGTTATTGTTTTGGCATTAGTTTTCGTTTTTTATTATATTGTTTCGTTGATGATAGTATATATTTCCGTATGTTATTTGCTGATCGCTTTTTTTGTTTTATTATTGTTTGCATTTTTTGTCGTTTTTCTCACTTACTGTATATGGATTTATGATTGATTGTCCTTAGCGCTTGTTTGGTTTTATTTCTCCTCTGTTTTGATTTATTTTATTCTTGATTTGTCTTGCGCTTATTGTTTTTTTTTTATGCGTTTTCTTGGTATATTTGTTGCTTGAGTCGCTTGGGTAGTTTGTTTATTGTTTTCTTTTTATATTTTTGTTTCTTTATTAAATATTTTGCCATACTTCTACTTGTAGTCTTTGTTTCCCTATGCTCATTGTTTCATTTAGTTGCTTGTTTGCATTGTTTTGCGTATGGTTGGCTTCTTGTTTGTCAGGATTTCGATATGGCTGTTTTTATTGACTGCGTGTTTTTCATATTCTTTCTTAAATATAACAGTTTGCCCATTGCTTATCGTTTCTTCATTTTTTCCTCTTTAATTTGTTTATTGTGCCGTGTCCATTGTTTGCTTAGTTCGCTCGTTGTTTTGGTGATTGTTTGATCTTGCTTTTATTTTATTTTAAGTGTTACCTGGTTATTCTTTTTTCATTTTCTTAGCCTTTCGTTGTATTGCTTATTGATCGTTTAATATTGCCAGTTGGTTGCTTTGTTTTGTTGCTTGCTTTCTTTGTAGTCCATATTGTTTGGGTATTGTATTGCTTGTTCAACCACCTTTTTTTTTTTTTTTTTTTTGGGTGTTGCTTAGGTTGTTTAGCTAGCATTCGTGGGCCTTGCTTGGTACTGTTTGCTTTGTGTTGTTTGAATTGCTTGGTGTTGTTTGCTTTGTGTTGGTTGAATTGCTTGGTATTGTTTGCTTTGTGTTGGTTGAATTGCTTGGTATTGTTTGCTTTGTGTTGGTTGAATTGCTTGGTGTTGTTTGCTTTGTGTTGGTTGAATTGCTTGGTGTTGTTTGCTTTGTGTTGGTTGAATTGCTTGGTGTTGTTTGCTTTGTGTTGGTTGAATTGCTTGGTAATGTTTGCTCTGTGTTGCGTCCTTTGCCTAGTCGTTTATTTTACGTCCATCGCTAAAAATCAGTTGCTTTGGACTATTTGCGTTGTATTGATCGCACTGTGTTGTTTGTTTTAGCCGTATTTGCTTGTTTGTTTAGTGTTGTTTTGCGCTATACTTCTTTGTTTTGTGTTGCGTGAATTCCTTAGTGTTGTTTGCTGAAGATTTATGTTGTCCATTGCTTAGTCTTGTTTGCTTTGGATTCTTTGTTTATTTCTTAGTATTCTATGCCTTGCTTGGCTAAGTAAGGACGTTGGAGAATCCTTCGAAGTCGCTTCTCACAGGATTCAGTGTCTGGCGATAGATAAGCGTCATTATGGTATAGATAGATAGGTTGATAGACCGACTCATAGCAAGATAGGTACGTAAGTTATCATATATATATATCCACAAGGCTGAAATGAAAGTGAAAAAGTATTGATAGATAGACGGACAGATAGACAGATAGACGAACAGATAGACAGACAGATAGATAGATAAATGTAAATAATTATCACATTCATCCACTAAGCTTGAAGTTGAAAAGTGGCATTTCCCCAGTGGCTGCACAGGCAAATGGAGTACTGACATGGCCCGTGTATGGTGGTCAGTGTTTTAGTCGTACATATACATATACATAGGGTGGATGGCCACGTAATGGGCTGCAATTTCATTTGTTTTACGTGGAATTCGTCATCAGTGTGCTGTATCGTTTTTGGAATCCAGGGAACGACTGCCATAGCATGATTTTTTTCTGAAGCTTTGAAATGTTTGTTTCCACTCGCCACTTTGCTCTGTACTCGTGTTTTGCTTTCTTTTACGTCGTTATGTCTTTTTTTTCTTTCTTTTTGGTGGTGGTGGTGGTGGGGGAGGGAATCCAGGGAACGACAGCTTTTGTACTATAACACGAGATTTCTGCAGCTTTAAAGTGTTTGCCCCTCCCACATCTCACATTGCTTTATATTCGTTTTTTCCCCTTTACGTCGTTGCTTGTGTGTCAAAATCCTGAGTGGTGACTCGAACCTGCGCCCGTCCTTTTATTGCCAGCACCAGTGGCCAGTCGACCAAAGACAATATCCTGTGATTCACCAGCCAGATTTAGCTTTGTTGTATTATCTATCTAGAGTCACACGCCTTAGTCCCAGAGGAGTTGGCTTTTTCATATTTCTTTTATTTCCTTTTACCATCCACTCACTCGATGTGGTGCTGCTCGGGTGTCTAGCCTTTCCTCTTTCCCTTCTTTCCATCCTTCCTTTTCTGTCTTTCTTTCCTTCATTCTTTCCTCTTCCTTCTGTCCACGGGTGACCCTACACTGAGTGACAAGCCAAATGGTTTCCTGTACACCAGGAAACCATTTACTACGCTGAGTGATAACCATATAACCAAATTATGGCGACAGGTGGTTTAGTGAACAATTAAGGCGCTCCAGTCTGATTGAGCTGGTGCAGGTATGTATGCCAGGAGTTACTGGGGTTTGTTGCTCACGTAATGCCAGTCGGGGGTGAGTGAGGCTAGTCACTCTCATCTTAAATATCAGGACCAACTTGCCTAGCCCCGGGCTCCTACGCTTCTCATGGGGCAGCGCTGGATTGGATGATGAGGGAATGAATGAGTGGATCTCTATCGCCAAACCTTTTATTCGTTTCATGCGACCAACGGCATATGCTAGTTTTATTTTTTTTTTTTTCCCCGCATGCCATTAGCGTTGCCAACCCTTAATTAGGATCTCAGTCTTGAATTCAGCGTTTTCCTTCTGGGTCAGCCGACTTTCAGAGCTAACAAATCCAGGCCACCGATGGGAATAGTTTAGTTAGGTACAAAAGATATTTATATCTGGAGGCGGTGGCAGAATCGGTAGAGAGTCGGCCTGCAGTCTTGATGGACCCAGGTTCTAATCCCGGCTGGGGCAGAGAACAGTTTAAGGATGTGAATTTCATAAAAGTAGACTTTCCTGATCTACCAGATGACCCGTCGACATGTCGTAAAAATATCCCCGCTAATACCAATACACCAGTCCTGTATGAGACAGCCCTAGCATGTATGCAATATGGACGGTGGGTGTTAGCGCCGAAGTGGTGACATGTGGAGGGGCAGGAGGACTACTGGGCCTTGGGATAAGCCACTGCCCCAGAGAAATAGGCCCTGAAGCCTTTGTCCATAGTCGGACACATTAAAAAAAGAAAAAAAAAATTCATTCCGAGGATGTCATAGATACCACCAGATTTTAATTTAATTTTAGGAAGAGGCTGATAGCAGCAAAATGGTTTATAAAGGCGTCACCAGTTCGATAAGTCTATCTCAAACAAGTACAATCTTTATAAGGCAGGAAGAAGTAGAAAAAAAAGAAAGAAAAAGAAACTTATTGTAGGAAAAGGTTTATTTTAAAAAATACTGCACCTGAATGTGGATATTAGTGAAAGAGCTGCATACGTTCCTCTCGGAATATGTGGATGAGTGTGTGTGTGTGTGTGTGTGTGTGTGTGTGTGTGTGTGTGTGTGTGTGTGTGTGTGTGTGTGTGTGTGTGTGTGTGTGTGTGTGTGTGTGTGTGTGTGTGACCATACTACATGCCCGTGAATAGGAAGTATAAGCATGAAATGAAAGTGTAGGCTTGTGAATAGAACCCGTGGTGTTCAGGAACTGGCAATGGTGAGTTGTTGGTTAATCCTTTTGATACGAGGAAATCCTTACCCCCACCACGGGCGTTGGAGGAGTTTATGTATTCACCTCTGTCTGTCTTTGTCCGCACCATGTATCAGTTCCGCCACCAGTTTTTTTTTTTTATTATATTTATTCAACCACGCTATATCTCAAAAAGTTATTAATGGATTTCAGTGTATACGTGGGTCGTGGGCCAGGGAAGAGTTGATATAAATTTTGTTTGTGATCTTAGTTGTTTGGTATAGACGTTGACGGAGGTATGCGCCTTCTGAGTGCTATATTCTTTGTTGCTGCCATACGATTTCATTGAGTTTAGGGGAGCTACCTGGTAGTGAAGGAGTTAACGAAGGGTGTATCTAACCTTTCATTTAGAGAGGTCAAGCAGAATATACTCATCTGCTAAAATTTCTCGACTAAACAAAATTTTCTGGTAGTAGTCGAGTACAATTCCTTGCTGTACTAGTAGCAGAGGCTGGGTAGCTTGAGAAAATGTGTTAAGCCCTTGAGTGCTAGAATTTCTCTCAGATGAACAAAATAGCCTGATGCCAGTGCAAATTATAGCAAGTAATGTAGCCAGATGCACCAGGCCAGTGAAAGGGTTAAAGAGCGAGGCTGCTTTAGGGCGGGTTGTGTTGGGAGCAGAGGTGTTGATATTGTGCCGTATTATCGCCAGCTTACGAGCCTCTCCAATACCCACATTATCACTATTTTAGTACCTCAGCTAAAGAGGTTATGTTTTCGGCTCAGTTGGTTTGTTTATCGGTGTGCCTGTTTGTTGGCAACGTTTTGGAAAAGTAAGGGACTGGCTTGTACCAAATTTAGAATGGTAACTGATGAATATCAGAAGAACAAGAAATTTGGGAGAAAAGATCAAAGGTCAGAAGGTCGATGGTGCCGCCTTGACGGAGGTATGCGCTCCCTGAATGCTTTGGTTTTGCATGTTACGCCATTGTAGTCTCTGGTAGTGGAAATCAATCTTCTTTTAATATCGACATAGTTGGTAAAAATATCATCATCATCGCCTCCTTCTCTCGGAGTGGGAGAGATCCACAAACAAGAACAGGGAAATTGAAAAACTGTAGAATTAGCCGTTATCAAACAGCGTCCAGTAAAATTGCCCACGCTTCATTTCATTGGTCGTTCAAGCCCTCGCATCTCTCGGCTCCATCTCACATGCCAAAACTATCATCACAAATTGCAATTCAGTATGCCTCTGGAATAAAAACAATTCCCTTCGGTGCCAGGTTAAAAAAAATGTAACCCTTATCATGTAGTTATTCATATATATATATATACCGTATGTATGTATTCATTTATTTATTTATTTTTCTTATTAATAAAGAAAATGTCTGTGTGTGTGTCTGTCTGCCCTCTGGAAATCGAGGGGGATGCAAATAGAACTGTAAACAGCTTTAACAGGGGAAACTTTTTACGGCGGGTTTTGATGTGAACTCATTACAGTTGGCCAAGATTAGAACTAATTAGAAATAATCGTAAACATGGTGGAAACACGGCTGCCAATTACCGTAGCTTTTTCCTTCTACAACCATATTATTAGCTACGGGACGGATTCGTGCGATTGGCTGGGCGATTGGGGTGGATGGGCAGGGTTGAGTGGATGGGTGTTTGTGGAGAGGTTATGGATGGGAGGGTAGATGGGTTGGGTGGACAGGGGTGGGTGGGTGTGGTGGGACAGCATGGGTGGGTGGGCGAGTGTGGGTGAGTGGGTGGGTAAGGTGTGTGGGTGAGTGGATGGGTAGGGTAAATGGGAAGGTGGGTAGGTGGATGGGTAGGGTAGGTGAGTGGGTTAGTGAGCAAGATATGTGAGAAAGGTTGCTGGGTGGGTCTATGGGAAATATATCCCTGGGGAAATGAGCCCAGAGAGGGACATCGGTTCAGTGAGGAAGTGGGGCCTCTAGGGTCTGCTGCTACAGTGGGAGTGGCCATCTATTGTCCCAGGCATTGCCGGTATACACGATCATAAGGTTTTACCCGGGCAACGCCGGATAGCCTTCCCCTGCTGGAAAACAGTAATATCTTTGCACTTTTTGGCTGAATAATTATGAAACTCTTACATACTACTCTGGAAAGTTTGTTTGGCTTCCAGGATTGCATGACCTGGATTTCGAAAGGCATTGTTCACTGTCTTTGCCGTTTATCAGCATGGAATGGATTAATATTTATGCCCGTGATTATACATCTTCATACGTAATTCTTCCAGCTATTCCTGTCCTTGGTGGCATATTTTGCTTCCTCAGTTTCCACACCTCCTCAGTTTACAAAAATAATACACGAGAGATTATTACCGTGTCATATGCATAAAGGTACCTGTGAAGAATAGGTACTACTGAACCTCCTTAAGCCATCGAGAATACCAATATATGCGTCGAAAAGTATGTGGCTTTTTTTTTTTTTTTTTTACTGGCTTTAATCTGGCATATTGTGGTGTTGAGTGCTTCTGCGTCCTTTGAACTTTGTTATATACTATACCCGAGGTTCGCCCCCTCTCCTCATCCACGGTTTATTATTGTGTGTGGTGTGCGTGTGTGTGTGTGTGTGTGTGTGTGTGTGTGTGTGTGTGTGTGTGTGTGTGTGTGTGTGGCGTGTTCCTTTGATGGTGATGGGGAAGAGAGTTCAGTGGTTGTTGGTGTGAAGCAGGTTTTTTTATGTTTAGTTTGTGGTTGGCTTGTGTTTGTGTACTGAAGTTTATGTAAGCCGTGTAACCTAGCCTATGATGTGACTTTTTGTGTTTACGCTTGTTTTTTTATATTGTGTTTCTGTACCAAGTCTGTTATCGTGTGTGTAGCATGTTTTTGTGTACATTAAAGTATACAGTACCTATTGTGTGCTATTTTTTGTGTAGCACCTGTGTTTGTGCAATTTTTGTGTGTTGTATGTAATAAAACTGTGTGTTTAACTGCATGTTGTGTTTATGCTGTGATTTTGTGTATGCAGTAGGTAATTGTTTGTATGAGTGTCTTAATGGTTGTTGTATTTTGCGATGTGTATTCATGTGTTTGTGTGTAATATGTGCTATGTTTCTATGCTTATATATATAGACACACGAAAATAAATATGCATCCATGTGTTCTGTTTGTGTGGTAGGTATTGTGCTCTTGTGTTGAGGTGTTTTCATGTGGGTAGTCTGTGTTGTGTTTTTATATTACGTACCGGATGCTTTTATTTATTCAGAGTGTGTTGTGTTTGTGTATTGAGTGTTTATGTACAGAGTATGTGTTTAGTTTATATAACGTGTTTCTTTGGATATAGTAAGCATGATATTTGCATAGTAGAGTTATATATAAGTTTTGTTTCTGAATGTAGGTGTTTTTATATACGTAGTGTGTGTTACGATTATATATTCAGGATGTTTTTTGTAATGATTGTTCAAGTGTGTTTTCGTGTGTGCGTCGTATGTGATGTTTATGAAGGTGTTTTTCATAACTCTTATAAACAGAGAGAGAGAGAGAGAGAGATTGTGGCTGGCATAGGAGGCTTCTTACTTAGCTTTTTATTTTACGTATTACTCCATAGTATACTTCTGTAATTTCTGTCGTTTAATACCGGCACTCAGTAGTCTGCATCAGTGGCATTCAAAGGAAATGAAGTATGTAGTTTGTATCGCATGTGTTACGAAATAAACAAGAAAACTATCATGTGTGTGTGTGTGTGTGTGTGTGTGTGTGTGTGTGTGTGTGTGTGTGTGTGGAGTAAATTGGTGTATGTACCTACCACGTTGACAGAATTAGTAAATCTGTCTGTACTTGTGTGTCTTAGTTAGCTTTACAGTCCTGATTGGCCTTCCCAGGTTGAATACAGCCGTCTGGTGGTAGCAGGAGTGTATATATATTGATTTTACATCTATTTTCTTTAAAGTCAGTTACTAAGTACACGTGTACAAATTGATAAAACATTTTACTGTTTTAATCCACAGAGTGTTGGGGTTTCATTATCAGGAGTAAAACCGTCAGATGCTAGTAAGGGTATAATCCCTAGGTTTTCAGAGCATTCAAAATGTAATATATATTTTTTTAAGTAACAGATACAGCTCTTCATACTTGCCTCCCTTGGTTGGGTGCGTCGCGATATTGCCCTAGAAACATCAAGACACGGTTGAATTCCTGCCGGTGGGGCTTCCATATCATATTGTTTTCTGTTTGCTCTGTCTAAAGATTCACTTCCTGATGTATATATGGACTTCCTCATTCACAGACACCACCACTCCATCTCGGTATAGTCCCACGTGAACTTGTCTCCCTTCACTCCAGTAGGATAGTGATAATAGCCTAATACTGGCTGTCGTAGTGATGTATTAAATATAAAGTGCAAACTCCATGAAGGCTACTTCCATCGACGGCGGACTGTAAGCACATAGTATTAATAGAAGTCTTTAAGGTTTACAATAACAGAATACAGTGTAACAGAATATTGCGGAATTAATTGCTTACAGTTTACAGTACGAACAGTTGCACACCGAGCGGTCTTTGACAGAAACAACTGCATTGCAAGAGAGAGAGAGAGAGAGAGGCAGACAGACAGACAGACAGAAAGACAGACAGAATCATATACATCCATTCATACATATAATCAACGAGAATACAATCCCTGGCGGTAATGTAATGATGCAGTACCGGGAAGCCAGTATTAGGGAGGTCTAGCTTAAGACGATTACACACACACCCGTACTCTTGTCGGGTAAGGAAGTTCCCCAGCACCTCTTCCTCAGCAACATATTTTTGGATATGGCTGATTAATATCCTTTTGTACGTTATTTATGCAGAGTATGGCGATGTAGGAAGGATTTAGGTAACATCGAATAGGACTGAAAGGTGTAATAAGCAAAATAAATCGCATGGAAAAAGGTATTAGGGAGCTTCCTCAAATGACGAGAATACAGGCCAAAGACACAATTAGCACGGTTCGGGGAAAAAAAAAAGAAAAGTATTACAGCACTTTAGCACGCTACTTTCAGGAACACTGGTCGAAGTTACTGACGCATTTACTCAGTCATGTTGTACACTTGCCAGAAACTTCCCCCAGTGTTCCAGAAAGTAGCGTGCTGAAATGTTGCAATAGTTTCTGAAGGATTGTACACGTCTTAGCAGTGACGCAGATCAAAAGTCAGCCCACTCTTGTTCTCAGCGTTCGTTCTCATTGGAGCTCAGAGAAAAACTAAAGAAGTATCATCACTGTCATTTCAGTAAGTTCCTGTAACTAAAGCAATTAAAACTCGGGCGAATAAAACTTTAGGAAGCCAAGACAGCGCAGTTCCTCATCGTGTAAGCCGCGTGTGTGTTCCTAATTTGCAATGTAGATTCTACCTACAGTATTTATTGGCTTAAGGGTGAGGGTCAGGCCATATATCTCTCTCATTTGATGCCTGAAAGACCCCGCCCTCCACCTCACCTAGATCGTCCCTCCAGGATGTCGGTAAAACATTCTGGAGGTAAAGTGAAACACCAGATTGAACATAACCAAGGTGACAAACCTGTGTGAAAAATCCTCCAATGGATGTGACTGACTGGCTGGGCCACTCCTAGATATACTCACGCATCTAACGAAAATTTTGTCCACGGGCTGTATGAATACGGTGACTTTTTGAAAACCAAATTCTTGCTACCGTCAGACGATTATATTAAAAGTTTTTTTCAGTTTTAGTATTGCGGTAATTAAATGCATATCTCATTCCTTCGGTATAAGTAAAAAATCTTAGCCAAATAGAATCATGTTTTTGTAAGAATAATACCAGAATTAGGTCTTGGGGCTGAAGGGGTTAAGGATGCGTGTCAAGCAGGATGTATATTTCTCATTTGGCCCTGAGAGATCCCTCCTTCACCTGCCCCCCTCTCCCCCCTTCCCGTGCTCCCCCTCTCCTCCTCTCCGTGCCTCCCCTCTTCCTCCTGCCCCTGCCTTGCCCATCACTCCCGGGTGTAAAGATGAGGGTGGGAGAGGCAGGAGTGGTCATAAACCCCCTCGTAGCTCTTACGGGCATGCCATACCACCTGATACACTGCTACACACGCCAGCCCTCTCAGCCTTCTCTTCCACTGCCTCTTTGTTTATCAGTTTGTATCTATCGCCTGATACACACCTACACACCTGCACAGTCAGCCTTCTCGTTATGTTTAATCGATTATCTGTTTGTCTTTGTTTATCTATTAGTCTTTATCTGTTTATATGTATGTCTCAGTTTCAGTCTATTCGTCTGTATGTGTTTTTGTTTGTCTCTGTTTGTTTACCTGATCGTTTCTTTCTGTTTATGTGTGTTTCAGTATCTTTATCTGTTCACCTTAGTCTGTGTTTTTGTTCGTCTCTGTATTCGTATTCTTTTGTGCACCTGTCGGTCTATGCTATTCATCAGTTTCTCTCCATATATCTTTATCTGCCTGTCTGTCTGTCTGCCCACCCACTCATCCGTCTTCTGGTTATCTTTTTTATCAGCGTCACTGTCTGCTTATCCATCCATTTGCCTGCCCAACCATCCATCCCTCTCTCTCTGCTCTTATGTCTATCTATATACTCGTATCTGTCTGTCTGTATTTTTCCGTTTCTGTCTTCCTATCTGTTTTTACGGTATGTCTGTCTTTGTGTCTTTTCATCTGTCTTCCTCTGTCCAAACTTCAGGTCGTTTCTCTCTACGCATCATCATCATCATCATCATCATCATACACAACCCTCTTATCCATCAGTACGTGGGTGGATGGGAGGGCTTCGGACACAGGAACAGTAAAGTATACTAAAGGAGGGAAACTGTCAAATAAGGTACCCAATAAAATAGGCCTCACATCCATCCACCTGTAACTCTGTCCAGTGAAATTTTGGGACCAGTCTCACAGGCCAAACGATCCACGCAGATTTGTTTCTTTATTTTTGCTTTTTTTTTTTTTTTTTTTTTTAATGGAACACGTCATTCCTTCCACGACCAGATTCGTCAACCACGTCTACCTTCGTCGTGTCGGCATAACCGTCAGTCAGCATTAACCATCAGTCAGCATAGCCATAGTCAGCATTACCATCAATCTGCATAGCCATCAGTCAGCATAGCCATCAGTCAGCATGGACGTCAGTGGGTATAGTCGTCAGTCGGTATTGCCCTCATAAAAGATCCATTCAGGCCCTTTTGCATCTATTTCGGTCTTGTCAGGTCAGGTGAGGGAAATTCAGGTCCGGTCAGGTTCGGTTCTGTAGGTCCTGCATATTCAGGGCCTGGACATCCATTCAGGCGCAGTCGTATCAGGTCATGCCCAGTCACATCAGGTCAGCATGCATCTGTTTTGGTCATTCTTTTTCATTTAGCCATGCTTAGCCGCTGGTCAGGTACATTACTTTAGGACTATCGGTCATTTCAGGGGGGTTATAGGTCACTGCAGGTCCATCAGTTTTTTTTTTTCTTTTCCATGGTCAGGGAAGGTCAATCCAGGTCATGTTTGTAAAGGTGTGTGCCCCAGATCAGACCAATTAATGCTATGGTTTTTGAGACAACAGTTCAGATCTTTTTTTGTCCCTGTAGGTCCATCAAATCAATAAAGATTGTTGCGGGTCAAGCGCATGGCGGTGTTTGCCAAAAATCATCCCTGTTGGTGCAATAGTTTTCGAGCTATGTCATTTCAGGTGGGATGGGTTAGGATGATGGTGGGTAGCAGCACATGTTGGGTGATATATCTGAGGTGATATAGGTGGACCGGTAAAGAGCACGTCAAAGGTGTTGTAGCAAAAAATAGGTGGAATGATCAGATAGAATGGATGGGATGGGTGAAGGATGATGAAGGGTGGGCAAGATTGGTGAAGGTGAAGATGGGGGGGGGGGTAAGGATGATGATGAGTGACGGGACAGGGCGGGACGAGCTTACGTTGAGAAGAAGCGTTGTATTAGGGTCGACTTTGGAGGTGAGGCAAAATTTTCTTAAGCGTTCGATGGGGAGGGGGTGGAGTGTAAAAACAGAGGAACAGATTGAAAAGGGCAGGCAGGATAGGTGGGGATGATGGTATATTGTGAAGCCGGCCGGGGGCGATACACCCAGTGAAAATCATACGCTCTCCGATGTGGGAGTGACGGTCATTGTATTTCAAGACATTCTCCAAATAATACTGGTAAAGCAAGCACTCATTGTTCTTGTATAGTGCTTTACGTTCCATGATGCAGGTAAAGGGTACAGCCCTTGTCATGTACTACTACATCGCCATACATACCTCATTTAACCATTTCTGTTCCTCGTCGTTTCTTTTGACTACTCATAATTCTTATATGCGGACATCTACTTACGTTATCCGTCAATCCTCTTGGCCTTCCACTCCTCCTCTTACCGTCAGACTATATGTACCCTTTTCACCGCCCTTTTTACATCATTTCACTTTGTAGCCGTGACATATAAGCATACCCTCTTCTATTTGCTTAGTAGACTTCATTACTCGGCATGCATTACGATTAGCTACATCATAAATTTAACCAGTCTGCGCAACTGACATTTATCCCGCTGCTGATTTCACTCGGGACCTTTTATCTCCATGTTATTCCCGTCTCACACCAGCGTATTAATGTGGGCTATAACTCACCTTCACGCAGACCTGTATGACGTATCAAGGCTTTCATAGTACCAGTCACATTTACTTCCCTGAGCCACTCTACTTTCTACTGTACTTCTTTCACAATTTCTCTCTCTTTTCTCTCTCTTCATGTAGGTTCTTCATCTCTTCCATCACATCCGGCCTCTTTCCATTCAGCTAGGCAGTACGCTGTAAGTCAACCCTCTCAACAGTCACAACTTCACTGTTACTAAATTTTCCTCTAGACATCGCTGCTAACTGACGGTCACCAGATTCTGAACCAGACTACAAAAGTTCCGTTCACTTACAAACTACGCGACCACACCTACACACATCAGATACTTACCCTGTCTCTGCACACCTATTGCTTTGACCTTTCTCCCAATCCCCCAGGCACATGCAGGTACAGATAGACAGATAGATAGATAGATAGTTAGATAGGTAGACACAAATATCCTGTGCCGTTTGTATTGCCTATCCATGGGGAGACCACACACCGTTGTCACTCGATTACTAACGCTATACACATCACTCAAACATCCATCTTCTTATACAGAAACGTCGCTGCCATCATAAAGCCATTATTCCTTCCTCATCGTAGAACATTTCTCTCTCTCTCTCTCTCTCTCTCTCTCTCTCTCTCTCTCTCTCTCTCTCTCTCTCTCTCTCTCTCTCAAAACAGAGACAGATCCACCTTCCAGCATATACTCAGACACATCATCGACAACACTTGACTCCTTCCTGAAAGTCTATCCTCCTTAATCATGCCTTTCTCCGTCAAGTCGTAATTAAATTCTCCTCCAGGTATACTGTGTTCTTCGCTAATGAGTAGCAGTCTTTGTGTGTGTGTGTGTGTGTGTGTGTGTGTGTATGCGTGTGTGCGTGTGTGTGTGTGGGCGCGCGCGCTTTATTGTGTAGTTCCGGTATCGTTATCCAGCGAAATACCGCAATGAAAGTTTATCCCTTGAAAAGTACATATTGACGTATATAATCGTTGTAAACAGCTTCAGATCCTATGCAGCATCACTGAAGTGTATTAGTTTTGAAAATCCATTACAAATATAACACACATTGTCTACGATGGCTCGATGGTTAACTTGTCCCGCGATGTGGAAGCCCAGTATCAATTAGGGTTTGATACTCAGCTGAGGTGGACGTAATGAGTAGGTAGCCATAGTATATCTTCCTTTATGGTTACTTAGTCCATGTTTCTGCCATGTCGGTTCTACTGATGACATATACAGACTCCAGCACATAAACGAGTCAGGACAACGTTTACATTTTCACATGTATCATTCTTGCAGACATCCTTACCCCTTTCGAATATCGGTTACACACACACACACACACACACACAATATTTATACATTAGTGGGGGTAGGGGTGGAAACATACGTGCAACCGGAAAACATGTGTGAAACC
Source organism: Coenobita brevimanus (assembly GCF_032717465.1). NCBI lineage: Eukaryota > Metazoa > Arthropoda > Malacostraca > Decapoda > Coenobitidae > Coenobita > Coenobita brevimanus. Next base: position 68,851,679 of record NC_136959.1, on the reverse strand, counting down.
GTGAAAGATATAAACCCAGCTTCCTGACTCAAATTACACTCGGGTAACCTTAAAACGTTTTCTAGTGAGCAGAGGTAAATATAAGAGTGTATCAGGGTGCGGGCAGCGGCAGGTGGCGGGGATGTGGAGGGGGCCATCACCGTGTATTGGAACACCGCCAATTTCTTCCACCCAGGAGTGGTGTTGTAGTTTGGTTCATGCTTTTTATTTAAATGTTTGAAGATTTATGGTAACTCTAAAATTGTTTGGCTGTGGAAAGAATAAGGTCAAAATCGTTCAGCTCCGTCGATCGTTTATTCTGGTCAAAGAAGGATCCCTAACCATCTCCGACTTAGTTGATGGCCAGATACTGACAGATTGGAGGGTAGATTTGACTGGTAACTAAGGCCACTCATTCCTACTGCACTGTAAGGCTCATCGAATATCATACAAACAGTTTAGTATTTCGAGTTGTAGAATCCGGAGTGGATCCGGATCCTACCGCACAGTATCTCCAAAAGTTCTCAATGAATTTTAATGAAATTTTGTGGAAGAGTAGGCCATGGGCCAAGAAATAATTTATTGAATTTTGAGGCAGATCCGGATCTGGATCCTATGTATCCCTCACAATATCTCCAAAAGTTCTCAGTGAATTTCAATAAAATTTTTTCGAAGAGTGGCCCATGGGTCAAGGAACAATTGATTAAAATTGGGGGCGGATCCGGATCCTATGTATTCCACACAATATCTCCACGGAACCAGATACGGATCCTTTTTAATGGCAGTGGCATTGGAGGAGGTATGCGCTCTCTGAGGACATTCTCGTATATTTAGTTTTGAATTTGTGTTGGAGAGGGACGCAATCACGCTGTAACACAGATTAACTGGATACAAGTAAAAAAAAAAAAAAAAGTAATTTTAGTTACCTTTAAAGTCAATAGTACAGCAAAACATGAACCTTGACTGGGACGTGTGCCTCAGTTCCTTTTGTTGAACAGGTGTTTCGGACAAGTGTGGGCGCTCCGTAAGAGGCGGTTAAAGGCTTTTCGAGCTGCCAACTCCGCCAGGGATGTAGGCCAGCCATCTACCCTTAAATATTCAGGACAGCAATAGCCAAGCCTGGGGCCTTGCACTTCGCAAAGGTTAATGTGGGCCTTGATGTAGTTTTTATGGGTTAAGTTTATGCCAGGGTAGGGGGGAAAGAATACTACCCACGCTTTTCCCGCCCCTCGTAAAAAGCGACTCAAAAGGACCAAGGAGAAGGTTGCCCCCACGCCTGCCCCCCTTTCTTTTCCTTCCTTTCCCCTTCTCCCTGTGCTGGCATAGGGATGAATGGCAAGCAGCACTGTGGCTCCTACGACACAGGGGGAGGGCCGTGGAAGGGGACAAGAGAGAGAGCTGGAAAGAGACCAAGGAGTTGTGTCGTGGGTCTCTCTTGAATGAAAATGGGAAGTGGGTAAGATGGAAGACATTCTCTCTCTCTCTCTCTCTCTCTCTCTTTAGTGTTAGAGCGTTAATAACTTTCCCTTTATGCATGCACCTGTAATGTGTGTTTCTCCAACATACAGGAAGACGCTTGTACTAGCTGGGGTAGATTAAAACTATGTCACGTGCCGAGTTGCGTGGGGCTAAACAAAAATCCAGATGACCCTGAAATATGGGTCTTCATAGGAGTTCGGGTTGAAAAATGCCCTCCCATAATGGATTTACCAGATTCTTCACAGATTTCGGTGGCTTAGCTGTTTATCACACCATGGTATAGTGACACGGTGCCTCCCTCTTGGAGTGTTTGCGACAGATATTGATAGTAATTGGAAAACGAAAGAAGACTAAACTGTGAACTGCAACACAAAGTAAGGAACCAAACTGAAACACTTCAATATTCTGTATGTGCTTTTTCCCTGTGGAATGGGATGTCTAGACCAATTTTTTTTCAGGAAATTATGTCACCATTTGATCTTGAGAGACTGCTTGGAGGTCAGAAATATATTGTTTTTGGTCGCGAATGCAAAAAATACTGTATAAAACGTTTTTCCAAATTATTCATTTTTAAAAACCTTTCATTAACTCAGGCTGCCATGACTCATTTAACTGAGTATAATCGTCTTGTGTTAGCTGCGATAGAATGCTAAACTTGTTCCAACCATGGCAGGGTTAAAGGCGATAGTATTAGCTCCCAGGATCCTATAACTCACTCTCAGTTGAATATTAACGTCTGGAAATTTGGACCATAATACCGCTGTAGAGGATGTGTGACCATAAGGGGATAACAAGACCTAAAAGATTTTACACGCAAATGAAGAAAACTCTGAAAAGCATATTGAAGAGCACGGAGAGATACTTAGAAATAAATAAAATAATTATAATAACGTGAAAGGTGGCTTGGTGTTGCTTTCACAGGGTTATATTGTAAGTGGCACTAAACTTTTCGTAACATCTTTTCCTTAGCGATTAATTTTGCACATTGCACCTCAGTATCCTTCTGTGTGTAACTAATGCAAACACTGTCGACACTAAAACAGCTTATTATAATCTAGCAAATCGTTGCTCTGGACCTTGCCTCATTCCATCCTCTGGTCTATATTTTTTTGAGCTATAAGTATCACCTAAGTACCAAGGTAAGAAGTAAGACGACCCTGGGAAGTCGCATGTCATGTAATCATGTCAGTTTTCATTATAAATATACGTAGACAACTATATAGTAGTATAGTCTTTAAAAAGACATACTCGCGGCCCATATTTCATAAAAGAGAGAAAGTGAGGTGTAATGTGGAAAATAAGTCATTATGGAGGAGGTGCTACGAAGCCTTCTATGCCGATTATAATAAGGCCCACAGTGACGTGAATTACTCATATGGAAGAAATTCTTACATAGACTATGTATTGTGAAGGCTTATGCCTCTGGTAATGGCAGAGAGTGGCAGTCCATTAGGTATGACTAGTCCATTACAAAACACAGGTGATAATTCTTGTGTACAAGATTTAGAATTCATGTCGTTAAAAAGGCTCCAACATGCATGCATCGGCCTTGATCGCTTAATGGCGGCTCTCCACGCTGTTTATTCTCTGGCAGCCTCTGTGTTCAATCCTTTATCCCTAAGTTACACTCTGTGACCTGGTCCCAGATCTTTTTCGGTCTTCTTGTCACAACCCTATCCCCAGCGTTCACACTTATCTTCCGCACCCAGTTTCATCCTCCATCCATTCAACATACCCAAACCATCTCAGTCAACCCCTTCTCATCACGGTATCAGTATATTCCAGTCACATCCTTCCCTTCAACTCTTCAGTTGCAATTCTATCCCCTTCTCGCCCCTAGGCCTCGCATTCAAGGACGCACTACACATCCATCTAATCATTGTAATTTCTGTACGTTTTAGCCCACTAATATTCTTTTCCTTTACTGCCCAGGTCTCTCTACCATACAGCATTACAGTCCTAACACATACCGCATACAAAGATCCCTTTGTATGGAGGGAGAGTCCTCGCAGTGGTAGGAGGGGCAACAGCTCCCTGAACTTCCCAAACAATTCCTTACGCTATCAGCCCCACCTCCAGCACACGGCATCTCCCAAATAACAAAACTCCTCTACACACTCAAGAGACTATCAAGCAAGATCAGTCCCTTTAGAATTACATGTTTGTGTATATATATATATTGATTCTTGTATGTATATATGTATGTATGTTTATACCATGGCCTCTTCTACTTTAAGCTACACAGTAGGTATCACCGGCTCATCTCCTCCCAGGTAACATTCTTTCAGCTTTGTTCACAGACCTCTTTTGTTATTAATTTGGCCAACTGCAGACGGTTTTATTAAGTTTCGGAAGGACCTTATACTGTAGAGATTAGAAAAATACGTATGGGGGACACCATTTTCGGCCAAAAGGTCATCAGTAACTATAGGTCCCTTGACGGATGATAATTAATTGGACCCATGCAGGTAATGCATGTATTACTCAGAAATAGGCCAGAAAAAAAACTTTTGATGTGTGACGTACTTAACACGAAGCATCTCGTATATGTTGTACTGCCTCATGAACAACAGCTGGCGAAAATTATCCCTTCACTACGTTTACGTATTTTTTTGGTATCCTACTGCTACCTGAAGACGCCCTTATTCAGTTTAGGAGAAACTTTTCGAACTGGAAAGGTTAGATACAGTTCTTCATTAACTTCTGCAGTACAATATGTCCCTTGCAAGTTGAGGAGAATCATCTGGAAATAAGGATATACTAGAACCACGTCCTAGTATTGCAGGGGTTAAAAATAGTATTGCAGGGGTTAAAAAGATGTCACCGTATTGAGAAGTTGATATACCGGTACTCTTAAGTGTGTGTGGATTAACGCTGACACCCTTTTGCACCACACCCATTGATGTTCTTCTGCGTACTCCGGGGGTCCGCGTACCCAAATGTAGAACACTTAATATGATTTGCTCCCAAGTTAGGAGGTAAAAATATACGCAGATCTGAAAGAGTACTGTATAAACAGATAGATCGATGGATGGAGGGACAACAGCGTCTATTGACTTGTTGATGGATAGAGGGGCGGGTAGATGAACAAACTGAGTGATAGATTAATGGAAAGACTGATGATTGGATAGATGGAGGAATGGATACATAGAAGGAGGGACAGAGATGGATAGGTATAAAGACTTATGGATGGCTGGGCCGAGGGATGGATGGAGGGAAAAACGGATGGATGAAGGAAGAAGGGGGTTGCTAGATGTACTGATGGATGGATTCAGCAACAGAGAGACTGATGGATCGAAGGAGGGGCAGAAGGATGGACGGGTGTATAGATGTGTGTATGGACGGCTAGAGAGATAGATGGATGGAGAAAATAGATTGACTGTTGTACAGAAAGGAATGGATGGGTGAACTGAGGGGTGGATGGATGGATAAAAAAAAGACTTGGATGGATGGACAGAAGGGAATGAATGGATGAACTGAGGAGCGGATGAATGGAAAAGTGGGTTGATGGATGGATGGATGGATAGAGTTGGACGGAGGGATGCATATGATGATAAATGAATAGATATATTGAGGAAAAAAAAGGAAGGCTTTGTTTTGAAAATAACGCCTCAGTATCCTCCTGTATGTTAATGATTAAATCGCTAAGGACGAGGTGGTACGAAGCCACCTATGCTGCCTAGAATACGACTGTATTTACGAAGCATCTTTGAAACAAGTCTCTGTGTGTTCCTCCTGCCCCTGCCAATCGCGAAGCCGTAATTTCAACCTTTGTCTCAGTTGCAGATTTTAACAGCACTTTTGCCTTTAGAATCAGATCGTCTTCGAGTTACATCTTGATACGTTCAAACTATTTTACTCTATTTAGGAAGGACTTTTTCCAGAGAAGAAACATACACTTCATTTATCTCTTCACTATACAGAGATCCACCCAGAACTGAATACAAGAAACGGTGCCAAGGCACAGCAAACCCGTCCCCCGCAGTCATTTTAGTACTGACGTAGAAACACAACAGGATATCTAGTCACAGATATCACATCAAATTTGGAGTAATTTGGGTGAAATTTGACGATTTTATGCCCATTTGAAGTTTTAGGCCCGACCCACCTGACACTGACCCCCCCTACCGGTAACTGAGGGGTGACCTACCTGATATAATGAGGCATGTTATAGAATGCAGATTTGAAAGATGCACCATTAGGTTTTGGTTTCATGTCGATATGACGGTTTTGAATGGAGTTATGGCAAAAAAAAAAAAAAAAACTTTTTTTTTTTGGAGGGGGGGGGCCTACAGCTTGGGCCTTGGCCCAACTTGGCCCAAAATTTAAATAGGTGATCAGAAGGTCATAGTCCATCATCCCCTTAAAATTACTCAAAATTGCACCAGTAGTTTTCGCGTAAAGTTGTTAACACACAGACAGACAAACAGACAAACCGAGTGAAAACAATACCCGTCCCCGAGCCCCTCCGGGTTGGGGACGGGTAATCATCATCTGGAGCCAGGAAGCATAAGGTGTCAAGTACCTCGAAGGATTCAATGGAGTATATAATCCTCATCATTTGTTTACCTCGTTCTCCGCCGTTTTTACATAATTGTCTTCTACCCCTTTAGGATGGTCATAGCCCAGCCACCACTGCCGATAACAAATTCTGGCTTGTGAGTTGGAATATTAACCCCTTCAGTCCAATGACGGAACTTTTCTCATACAGCTATGAATAAAATATCTTACAACAAGAATATAATGTAAGATACTCAATCGAAATAGGAGAGTTTAGCTAACCCAATGCCAAGTAAAATTTTTGACCTCGAAATAGTTGACCTAAGCAGCGCCGGGCATGCTGAGAGAGGGGGAGAAGCTTTGCCCCCTAAGACCTCCGATAATTAGCACTGCCAATTAGCATGACCATGAAAATCACCGAATAAATGTCGGGCATTCCTTGATAGGGGGTTCCTCCCCCTCCCGATTCCTCTCATAATTTTTGCTGACTAGGATTGCCACTCATTCTAACCTGGAAAAAGACCCAAATAACTGTCGGGCATTCCTAGATAGAGGGGTGAGGGGTGGTGTGTTGGCCCACTCACCCTCGCCTAGCATTGCGCATACCTTCCATAGTGGAGTCATTTGTTTAGTAGGTCAGGAATTTCGCGGGACACCGACTGGCGGTCGTTGTTTTAGACTTCACAAACTTTCGTCTTTTGTACTGCCATCGCTGAGAGAGAATCTGTACCGTGAAGAAACAGAAGTGAAAGAAGGAATCAGTCCTGTTGTTGGATCGGTGTTACAGTCATACACACTTGTAGTTCACGGACACTTTTTTTTTTTCTTCATGATTCAGTGTGATAATATGGAAAACAAAAAAAAACTAAATTGTTGCCACCACGCATGAATATTATTTGTATTTGATGATGTTACTGCAGAGCTTCGTATTGTGACAATTAAGCAAAGCACTAATCTCCTGTAGATATTAATTCTGCTCAAATAATTTGCAACTGTGAAACTAGTATGAATTTATAACTCAGCAGTATCACTATATTTAACAGTTATTGCTTTAGCATCTATGGTATTTTGATCATTTATTATTTAACAGGCTATTAAAAATATTTCCGGCCCAGTTATTTTTGTAATTAACTTGCTCCACTGCCTACTAAAAAAATACACATTTAACCAGCCGGCTCGAATCATTTCCTTCACATCCTTTTCCTGTTTCCAACTCATACCAGTACGCTTCTAATTTGAACTCGGCTTTCTTTGATCCTTATCTACTGAAACTCTGCTCTCATTTCACGGTTTGCCTTAACTCTCTCTCTCTCTCTCTCTCTCTCTTTGTGTGTGTGTGTGTGTGTGTGTGTGTGTGTGTGTGTGTGCGCAGAATTATGAAACACTACGGAAATGCCCCGCCGCATTTTCCGCGAAATATATGGAATATTATCGAAGAAAAATAACAGATTTTATGGTATGTAAGAGTTGTACACAAAAATTAATACCTCACCCTTAACCACGATTATATATATTAATCATTCGTGGCAGTTTTGTAAGTGTTCAGCCTCAATACTAAAGTGAAGAATCGTACGATAGCAATTACCGAAAAGTACATTAAAGAGAGAGAGAGAGAGAGAGAGAAAGACGTTGTTATAGATAGTAATAATTATTCTTAATTCTTGTTAGTCATGGTGCCGCCAGACGATTTGATGCAGCACAGGGCGCTGTCCAGTGAATGTGTTCAGTGGATCTGGGCTTGGGGTGACCTAACGTTGAGCGGGGAGCATTTTTTATTTTTTTTTTACTTCATTTATGATCGTTCCATACGATTACATTTTAGATGTGGAAGCATCTATAGGAGAGGCTCAGTCCTGTTTCTCACAGACGATTTTGAAACGCAAAGTGCTTCACTTCCGTAGACTTTACCGACTTTAGTCAAGCCACACCACTGCACAATCAACACCCTCTCACACCCCACCATCCAAACGACATTAACCGAAGGGCCCTGAAGCTCCCGCATGTACTGTTTTTGTGTTTGTTTACCCTCGGAGAAATTTTTCGAACGGGAGGGGTTAAATGATAGCCAGCATTAACCCCTTTGAACACAAGAGGCCGTTCTCAAGTTGAATGAAAACGTCTGGTACTCCTCGAAGTAATATGGATAGTACATCATGATAATAAAGAAGTAGGGAGAGACAGACAGACAGACAGACAGCGACAGACAGACAGACAGGGGGGAACTGGAGGAGCAAAACGACCCGCAAAAGAAGAAGTAAAATACTGTTTGCCGAGTTGTTGTTACCGCCAAACGATTTGATACGCTTCAGGAAGACCTCTTAATAATGTCAGTGTAAAACATAAATAAACTAAAATAAAAACCCTAAGAAAGGAAACTGGAAAAAGTGTGTGGTAGGAAAAATGCCCGGAAAGGAAAGAGGAGAGGCAGAGTTAGGTTCGGCTAGGGAAATAAGAGCAGCTGTTGAGGAAGTGGAGAAGAGACCCGAGAGAAAAAGAAAAAAAAAAAAAAAGGAAAAAAATTAGTTTACCCTGAAAAGTTTTGGCGGAGAAAAACAGAATGTAAGAGCACGCGGCGAAAGAAAATGAGGAGGCGAACGAGCGAAAAATGATAAAAGAAGCCATTTAGGGAGACACTTTAAGGAAATATTAAAGAGAGAGACAGAGAGAGAGTCACAGGAGCCTGAGTGTTACCTGTCTCCATTAGCTCTAGCTCTCTCATGCTCGGGACGATTATACTATTCTGTTTCAGCTGACGTTGACAGTTTGAACCAGCTGAGAATTATACATACGAGTACCTGAATGTTCAAGAGTTCATAAATAGGTCGCCCTGCGAATCAAAATAAAATATTCTTTTAGCATTTTGAATAAAATAAAAATGATTTATCTGGCTGAATGGGTGAAATCGTCCGGCGTTAGCAAGAATAAATCCCAAGGAAGTCGTCATCGCAATGAAAGGGAAGATGATCAGGCCGGACAATGTAGGACAATAATTAGAACAGCAGCCTAACTCTAGCCTGTTCTTTACAACTAGGCATTACAGTCGTTAGTAACACAACAACATAACACCCACTTCTATATAAACAGTTCAATAGTAAAGCAAAAACATGACTGCGTCCAGTTCTCTGATACCATACAGTACAGTCGTTAGTAAATTAACAAGGTGTATGTATCCAGTTCGGTATAGCAATAAAACCCGTGGCATCTCTCGTATTCCCTACCAATCACTCTTGTCATACGATCCTTCGTCTACCTCTTCCCTCTCCACTTCCCTCTCCTCTTGCTCCCTCCAACATTCCGTCTCTCCTTCACTCCCTCTGACCAACATTCCTTCTCCTCTCCTCCCTGTGTTCGTTCAGTAAAGTAACAACTTTTTACCAGTTAACGGTTGAAGCTAATAAACTTTTAACTAAGCAGTAGTTCCTTCCATTATGAAATTACAATAGGCCGCGCTCTCTTTCTTGCAGCTTGAACTTGATTGGCTCACAGCATAAACGTGACAGTCAATAGAGAGACACGAAATCATCATCCTTCTGTCATCATTCATCCTCTTTGCATTCTCTGTTGGAGTCCTAAATAAATGAAATTTTATTTGAGACACTATTTCGTATTGAAATAATAAATTCCCGTAATTAAATCATAACATTACATGTTTACCTACTCATTCAGTGTGATACGCTAAATTTATTTTCATCACTTATTTGGAAGACATATTTTAAATAATTTAGTTTTACTTCTGTGTGTGTGTGTGTTCACGCGATTTCGTGGAGAATTCTCTCTCTCTCTCTCTCTCATATATAGATAGATAGATAGATATAAAGGAAGTTGTTGATAAGTAATTTTTTACAACCATCATTGTATCAAAGAAATTCGTGGTTCAGGCAGAATAAAACTGTTCAGATTTGTGTCGTAAGTGGGTTAACGAGGACAGCTGTCTGGGGAACGGCGAAGCGAGGTGAAACACTGAACGATTGGGAAGTGAAGACAAATGAAATAAGTTGTTGATTTTCATCTGTTCTGGTGAAGATTAGTGATTAAAGGAAGACGATACAATGTGGCAAGTCCGACGTTTGTATCTGACTCAGAGAAAGTAGTGACTATTTCGTTCATTGTGGGGACGTTTGGTGACTGAAAAACGGCGAACAGGTAAGAAATATCAAACTTTTGGAGATTGAAGAAGGATATGCCTAAAATGATTGAGTTTTAGTGGGATGAGCGATGAACAGAAAATGAGGAATACGCTGTGAAAAATAAGCGATTAGGAGGAAGGAGAAAAGGCGGGTACTAAGTAATTGCGTTATTTCTTAACCACCTTTTTAACTCATGGTGGGGTCTTCTCGAGGGTTTTATTCCAGCAAGCTCTAGACGATTATCGTAAGTTGAGAGTGAGTCATTGTCTGGGATACTAATACTGTCATCTTTATTCTTTACAAGGTCTTGAAATCTAATATTTTAGCTACTGTCAGACGATTTTATCTAGTCAAGGGGCGTCACAGGAATGTGACGCCAGACGATTGAGTCATAGGAGTCCGAGAGTATGCTGCACGATAGATATGGATAGAATATGTGTTTCTGTTCGACCATATGTGAAATTTGGCGGTTTAAAAAAAAATATATTACTAATAACCCTTGAATGTTATGACTTTTATGCCTATCCTTGCTACCCACATACAGTTTTATACAGCTTAGAAGAGGCTTTTCGGACTGGTGTAGCCTTCATTAACTTGACAGCAAGGAAAGAAAAAACTAAAGTGAAAGAATCAGCTGGAGGGAAGAAGACTAAACCAAATACATCACCGGATTGAACGGCTTAAGAAATATTTTTAAGGTTGAGAACAAAACAGATGCAGGGAGATGAGACTGCTTCATCGTCACGAGTAGATTAAACGTGTGCGAGGGAAAAACACAGGAAGGAGCTTAACTTCTTTAATTGTCTGTGATTCCGGGCTACACGGAAACCATCCTCAGGGAGATTAGGTACATACAGTTAGAGACGAAAGTTCGCCTGCTGTTCCTCTGTGTCTGCTTCATCATACTTTGGACATGTTCTTCACTTTTCTCCCCGACACATCGTAGAATCATCTGTGGGTTGAGAACCATACCAAGCCCCTCTCAGTTTAGAAATATTTGCCAGCAGAGGAAGGTCAGAAACAGAAGAGGTGAAATATTAGTCAAACTCTTGTCTCCCTCTGTAGTCTGGTTCTGTGAAACGATAGGGAAATAATTAACTAGCTTTTTCCAGTGTGTTCCTTCCATCCCGTTGTATCTATAGAAGTTTTTTATGGCACATGGAATAAATAAATGAATATGGAATAATGGAATGGGATAAGTTGGAAAAATGTACTGGAAGGCGAACTGGGATGGATTAAACGCCTCCAGTGTAGCCAGTGGTATATAAAATAGTACGTGGCTCGAAAATTGTTTGATCCATTTCCGTCGCTTGATGCATTAGATGATTATACTACCGTTGTTCAGGTTAACGTCAGAAGATTTTTGTTCAGCTGAGATAAATCCTAGATGTAAAGGGCTTCAAAAACTAACACTATAAGGTTTAATTTAACTGAGAGAAATCCTAGCACTCCTTGGCCTTAAAAACTCGTGTAACGCTTTTTTCTGTTGTTGGCGCAACTAAGATATTTGTTTAGGGAAGTCCAGACGATTTTGCTGATCCGTGGAAAGTATCGGCTCCCAGGGGGTTAGAATGGAACGAAAGACTGCATTTCAAGAATTATTCTTGAGGGTTGATTGGTATAGCAGAGAGGCAGTGTATCTTAGCTAACCTTCTTCAAAAAAACGCTTTCGTAATGTGGTGTAATGGCTGATAATCCCAGTGATTGGTCAAGCTGTACTTGCCAGGTGCAATCATACTAGAGTCCATGCTACTGTACAAGACCATGTTCACTTTTCTGATGACGTAGCCATTTATCTCACACTTCTGGTTTCTCTGACAAACAGAAGTGTTCATTGCACTTTCCCATGATGAGTATTCACTTCTCAAAATTCCCCCTTCAAACCTTTTTGCTGAAGGAATAGGTTTTAGCATTATAATTCGATAAAAGTTACATTTAGAATATTCAGTACATCGTTGCTTAGTGAAAACAGGTAACTTTTTTACGCATAAATTATTAATTGTTGTTGTGGGAGGTGGTAGTGGTCACGTCACTAGATATCACGTAACTTGTTTAATGCATAACTTATTTGTTGTTGTTGGTGGTGGTGGTGGTGGTGGTGGATGTCACGTCACTTGATATCATTGTAAATTCATCATCTCACGTCTTGTTTTGAAGTAAGGTTGTTTGAGCCGCTTAGGATTTAATTGATGTAAGGAAATCATTGAGGGATCTGTTTAAATTCATAGCACAGTTGGTAGTGGAAAAACTAGCATTGATGTTTGCTCTAGTGACCCAGAATCTTTACACCAGTAGCCTACCCAACACGCTGTACGTTACTTTTAAATTTATCTTTATTACAAAATTGTCGTTTTGTGCACTGCAGTGTTCCTCTTCATTTTTTCCTTACAGCTGCTGAAGAGGGGAATACTTTGAAGGGAGAGTCTGCACATCTGCATTACATTCCAAATAACGTCGGAAATTCTAAACTCAAGGGCATGCAGGGAAAGGACAAGAGAAATTGCAATCAGGAATGTCACAAGCAATGGTGTCGAAGAACTTGCGGTCGTAGAGTGCTGAATACCCTCTGAATATAGCAGGTATTAAGGACTTAGCGTGTAGAGGCCAGAATGTTGAAGGTAAGTGCGAAATGAATGTCTTACTTTCTGATAAAAGTGTAATAATTAAAAAGTATGTGTAGAAAGATAGTGTGCAGGTAAAGCTTGTGGCCCCTTGTAATCGTAAAACCACTTTCTTCACTCATCACTCCATCTCTCAATCCTTCATTACTTTTGCTCACTCCTGTACCCACACTCAGCTTCACTTACTGTTTTCTGTTTACGCATTGTTGCCGTCTCTGTTGATGATGATGATGATGACCCACCCCCCTCTCTCTCTCTCTCTCTCACACACACACACACACACACACACACACACACACACACACACACACACACACACACACACACACACACACACTTTCTACCCAGTAAACTTAAGTATGAAGACACATTATTTACACCTTGATGCACAAGGATAAAAGAATGGCACACCTAAATTATACACACACGAATGCACAAATATAAAGACACCTCAAAAACATCCTTATCATGAAAAACGTCCACAAAGATACTCACAAGACAGTTACACACACACAAACACACACACACACACACACACACACACACACACACACACACACACACACACACACACACACACACACACACACACACACACACACACACACACACACTATATTTACTCGCTGAAGGTCAGTTGTTTGCATATAGATCACCCAACATAGTGTTCAGTGATTGATACTTTAGCTGTGGGTGTGTGGGGTGACAGGTGGTGTGTGGGGTGACAGGTAGTGTGTGGGGTGACAGGTAGTGTGTGGGGTGACAGGTAGTGTGTGGGGTGACAGGTAGTGTGTGGGGTGACAGATGGTGTGTGGGGTGACAGTAGTGTGTGGGGTGACAGGTAGTGTGTGGGGTGACATGTAGTGTGTGGGGTGACAGGTAGTGTGTGGGGTGACAGGTAGTGTGTGGGGTGACAGATGGTGTGTGGGGTGACAGGTGGTGTGCAGGGTTACAGGTGGATTTGTGGGGCGGGGTGGGTTGCAAGGATCATCTAGCAGGGAGGGAGAGGGGCAAAGGAGGGGAGGGACGGGAAAAGTGAATGTTAACTTGAATGGAAAAGTTTGTCATTTGCGAAACTTGGCCACAAAGGTTTGGAAAGTAGGGATATGTGTGGTGGAAGAAAAGTTAGGAAAGATGACAGTCATTGTAGAAAGTTACAGGTAAGTCCTTAATGCCGTTAGTGAATTATTAAGTTTCTTATTCCATTTTCTCATCCTCGAAGTCAGGCTGTCTTCTTTGTGTGTGTGTGTGTGTGTGTGTGTGTGTGTGTGTGTGTGTGTGTGTGTGTGTGTGTGTGTGTGTGTGTGTGTGTGTGTGTGGTTTTGACGGTGTCGACTTGGACGGTTTTGTATCACCTCCTCCGTAGCGTTTTATATTGCACTTTGCACCTTATTGTTGCCTTTAAAGTTATCTTTATCCATTTCATATTCACGAAGGTATTGATATAGAAGAGAATTTTAACTTAGCCTATGCAGAAATAAGCTATACCGGTACCCTTTTTTACTCTAAACTGGGATGAAACTGCCATCGCTCCCCCATGAATGTTCAGTTGTAAGAATACATAAACACTGCAACATGATGCTGGTCACAAAGAAGTGCTGTGGAAAGAAGGCCGAGGTGTATCGTTGCCTTTTTCTGCCAGTGAACTGCGCGAAATGAGTTGCAAAAGGACAAAAAGCTGTGTCAGGTCAGGGTAGAAGAACAGTTGAGGAAGAGGTGTTGGGGAACCTCCTTGACCTTGCTTCCTCCTTGAGTTGAGGTTAGGGGTGCGCCTGGTGACCTTGAGTGACTTATTCCAGAGAGGTCATTTAAACCTTCCTCCTCGATGGCGTGTTTGTTATAGCTTATCCTGCCTTCGGACTTTTATATTTTTTATTTATTTATACATTTATTTATTTAAATTCTAGGAGAGCCTTATGAAGGTGGAGAAGATAGATGCGGCCTTAAAAAAAAAAAAAAAAAAAAATGAATACAGCTGTCTGCAGGTAACAAGATAAAAAAATGTCATTGAACTGAAGGGATTAATACACCTGCCTTACTAATTAATCTGTCATCTGGCCATCTTATAATCCTGTTCATCCCTAGGACGTATTATTATTATTATTATTATTACATCCTTTTCTGTCTTTCCTTCATTCTTTCCTCGTCCTTCTGCCTATGGGTGACTTTACACCCCCTCTTCTGTCTTTCTTTCCTTTATTCTTTCCTCTTCCGTCTGCCTGTGGGTGACTCTACACAGAGTGACAAGCCAAATGGTTTCCTGTACACCAAGAAACCATTTACTACGCTGGGTGGTAACCATATAACCAAATTTTGGCGCCAGGTGGTTTAGTGGGTAATTACGGGTTTCCAATCGGACTGAGCCAGTGAAGGTTTATATCCAAGGGTTGGTTGGGGTTTATTGCTCATGTAATGCCACTCAGGGATGAGTGAGACTTGTCACTCTCATCTTAAATGTCAGGACCAACTTGCCTAGCCCCGGGCTCTTACGTTCCTCATGGGGCAACATAGGATTCGATGATGGATGGATTATTATTATTATTATTATTATTATTATTATTATTATTACCTCCAGACTCTTATTCTTTTATTTGACTGTAATAGTGAAGGGATTAACTACGGTTATATCTGACCCCTTAGTTCGGAAAATCGCTGCTCAGCTGGTTAAAATAATGGCAAAGAATAATAGTATAATATAGCAACAGCCAGATATAATGAAAGTAGAACAACGTCTTCGGGCTGAAGGAATGAAAGGAAACCAATGAATTTCTGTTCACGCCATCAATAGGGATGTCTGTTTACATTTTATTCATGCTGCCACCAGATATTTTATTCGGTTTAGGAGAGTACGGTAGCAATGGAGGAATTAATTAAGCCTGTATCAAACCATCCAGTTACAAAAAATCGAAACTAAAAAAAATCACCATGAGACAGGAAGAATATAAAAAAGATGACGCCATAGTGTCGAGGAAATTAGAACTCTCATGATGAAGATAACTCTAATACAATATTGTGTTCCAGCTAACGCCAGACGATTTTATTTAGAGTGGGATAAAGGAGACTGAATTTTATTGTCGTCACCATTAGCCGTGTTGCGGTGTGATCAACTCTAGTATTTCATTCCTTGACACCAGACATTTGTTTTCTTGAGAGCGAGTATGTGGGCCGGAGTGTGATTACCCTCTTGCGTAGCTGATTATGTTGATGATACAGAAGATAGCTGAGGGTATGCAAATTGCTGGTAAGTCAGGCTTCAGCACAAGCAAGAAACAGCTATAGTATAATAAAGAAACGCTGAAAACAAGTAAGAAACGCAAACAGAAGCACACATGTCATCATCATAGATAACTAGGCTAGCACAAGTGTACTCATCGAACAGTAAGATTCTCAATAATAAGTTAGCTAATTTTTTTTCTTGCAACTAACAGACCATTTTACTAGGATAAGAAGACTGCATAGTAGTGAAGGGGTTAATGAAGGTTGTATCTAGCTTCTCTAGTATAAAGAAAAAAAAAAAAATCCGGAGTAGCAAAAAAGAATAATAAATAATCCGATTGTAGTTTTATAGTACTTGTTGACTGAAATATCATTTTTATAACTAAGATTATTTGCATTCAGTACAAGCCCCAACATTGTGGGGTATATTGTCGTTAAAGGCTGAGCGGGAATGTGTATGATACATTCAAGTAAGGGGTTTTCCCTACATAGGACAAGAAGCCGTTCTCTATTAATGAAGATATCATAGAAAACGAACAGTGAAAATTAATCCATGGGTATTTTACGTATTTTACTCAATATGTACTGGAAGTAGCCACAGTAATACAGAACACATCCATCTTCACGGGGAACCAAGCTTGTCCTAATGTGGGGTCGCATAAAATTCCGGTCACTCCAACTTAAATGCAGAGCTGCAACACGCGCTTAACACTGGAATATGGTGCTAGTCATGAAAAGTGATGTGATAAGGATTTCGGCCCGTAGTAAACTCTTATTCTGCCTTTTGAACTTCGAGAAATAATCTGGAAAAGGACTAAACTCACCGCCTAGTGAAGTGAATGAACTACAGAAATTATTTACCACAAACAAATCTCCATAATAGTGAACGATTATCACAGGATCTTTCCTTGATTTGTGCATTTCGTTTTTCACTTCATTATTCACTCATGTATAACAGTTAAGAGTTTGGTAGTTTTGCGAGTGAAAACAAATGCACATACAAAATATCATAATCCCAGCTCAGGCTTAACCCTTTGAATTCGGAAACTTTTTTATTTTATTCTTGCCATCCCTCCCCCCCCCACCACACACACACACACACACACACACACACCATATAAGTCAAAAGAAAACTCAACTCCAACTCTAAGCCTTCTTGTCCGAGCCTGTTCTCTTCCTACTAACCACCATAATAATAATAATAATAATAATAATAATAATAAATACTTCACCTGTCTGCCTCCTCCGCCTGTGCTACTCTCAATCCGCCCGGCTCACCTTTGGCACTCACTCTATAATAAAGTAGCCTACTACATGGAGGGCCTGCGCGGTGCACATAGCTGTAAATGATAAGTAAACCACGGCTACAAGCAAGAGGGAATAGCGTGCACGACGTCACCGGGGAAGAAATCCTTATAGCTTGCGAAACAGTGGATATCTATGGTTATATTGTAGTGCAGTAGTTAGTAATGTTTTATTTATCAGTCTCCTGTGAATTTGATGCCTTGTAACATATGCTGATACCTGATTATACGTAACCCTCATGGTAAAACTTCCGTGAACACATCAGACGACTGTAGAACTCAGCCACACTCCCTCACCACCACCACACATCACACTCCACCACCACCACACATCACACTCCACCACCACCGCCACACTCCTTCACCACCACCAACCACCGCCACACTCCCTCACCGCCACCACCATCACCACTACACCTACACCACACATCACTAAACACTCCATCACCGCCACACCACCACACTTCGTCACCACCAACATTTCACCCCACCACCACCAAAGTCAGCCTCCCCCTCCCCTCTCTCCTCTCTCTCTCTCTCTCTCTCTCTCTCTCTCTCTCTGTCCTTGGATTTTTTGTTAAAGTTTAATCTTAATATAGGGATAGATAGACATAGATAGATAGATAGATATTATTATTCAGATGGATGGTGTAGAGACATCCTTCACTGGCCTCTTCTGACAGTGACTTTGCTGAGGTGAACAAGGCTGTGTGGAGCCAGCAAGAATAAATTTTAACCCACTGATTGCCCTCGCCAAGGAGGTTATGTTTTCACCCCTGTCCGTTTGTTTGTTTGTCGGTTGGTTGGTTTGTGAGTAAGATTACACAAAAACTACTTGTCGGATTTCCACGAAACTTGGTAGAAGGATGGGCCTTGGCCCAGAATACACTCCATTAACTTTTGGTGCGGATCCGGATAAAGGTACTGATCCAGGAATTTTTTTTCACATTCTTTAATATTGCGATATAGGGCGTTGGCGGAGGTATGCGCTCTGCTAAGTGCCATTCTGGTTTATTTATTTATTTATTGTTTCGTCCCATCAGGAACACTGGACCCCGGGGCTTTGCAACTCTGTGCCGACATCAAAGGTGAGGGTGACCCACCTCCTTCGCCCTGGACGCAATATGTATGAAGTAAACCCCAACGACCCTTCGGATGTAAACCCTTATTGAGCCCATCCTGTAGGACTGCCTCACCCAATAGACCACCAGGCACCTTTGAGTTTTATGGTTACCACCCAGCTTCGCAAGTTTCCCGGGCTACAGAATAACCAGATTTATCATTGTCATGTTTAATTTAGCAGTATTTGGTTGAAGTTGAAATTTAAAGCTTTAGCATGTGGAGAGGATGGAGAGTGAGAGACGAACGAGGAAAATGTATGTGAGTGAAGTGGAGGGGGGGGGGAAGACGAAAGGAAGGGGGAGACCGAGGATGTGATGGAGGGATGAAGTGGAGAGGTATATGAAGTAGGGGGTATAAGTTGTGTGGGGGGGGGGGCAGGGAAATGCCAGGGGACAGGGTGACATGGACGCGATTTGTCTGTGGCCACCACGTACGGGATTAAGGCATCTGACTGTAGATAGAGAAATAGATAGCAAGAAATTAAGCAGCAAGACGAGCTCTGCATGTGTTGAACATAATCTGAATATATTTTGCACTTACTTTAGCATGTTTAAGTGTACTTCAGGTCATGCTTTTTAACTGGAAGTGTAGTGATTTTTTTTATGACTGCAGTTCTTATAATAAAAACTTTACTTAATTCATTTTTGCAGTTTGTGCTTATGAACATCTCAGGCAGAATTATACTAGTGTATTTTATGCTGTTTTAATCTCTATTTGAAATGGTGGGATGATGAACGAAGTATTTAAGATTAGACAGTGAGGACAGTGTAATACACATTTTCACATACTTGTTGAGGCATACTTATTTACCTTTTTGACATGCCTCATAACTGAAGGACAGAACACACATCGAATGACATTGTCACATATCTTTTCGACCAACCTAACAGATGATTGACATACGTTATGACATTGAAAGGCTTGAACAACAATCCGACAGTTTGTACTAGCTGGTAATTGACGTTACACACTATCCATTGTTTTATTGTCACTGTCAGTTTACTTAGTGCTTCGTCAGTTGTGATCAGATCATTTGTCAAACCATTTTGTTACAGCGTCACTCATTACAGGGGAATGTCAAAAGATGGAATAACGTGTTTAAAGCCATAGGTGAACAATCTTTGAATTTCGTTGACCTGTCTGAACTGTTGTGTGACACGGTGTATTACCACTTACCGTACTGTATATATCAAATAATGAAATGTATGCCCTCCCTCCGCAGTATTCAAATGTCTATATACTAGATAGATTTAGCAGCAATTCATATCATCCTGCACGATAGGTCTCGTTATCCTGCAGGTACCCACGGCTTGGCACTCAGTGCAGAGTTACCTGAAGGCAGTACATCAAGGGAGTGGATAGCGGTAATGGTATTCTGACAAGATAAAACTAACAGAGGTCTGGGACATTTTCGTTTATGCTCTGTCTTTTTGATATTCTTTAGCATAGACTTAACTGGATGGGTTACACATAGCCTTAAATCCCTTTTAGCGCGATGCATTTCCTAGACGGGATAAAATAGTTTGGTAGCATCAGGAATAAACTAAAGGAAACACTAGATTCAGAACCATGTGAGACAGCAGAACCGAGACTTTCAGTGAAGCAACTTGCGTGAAATCATGGGGATCTACAGTGAAGCATCATATGGGGCTTTTCTGCAGTGGTGTACCGTGCGTGGGAAAATTGTTAGGGAAACTCATTGAAGTACTATGTGAGGCTTCACATTAGGCTTCGCTGAAGCTGAAGGGCCAGTGTGTGAAAAACCCTGAGGAAGCTTAAGTGAACGGTGATACAGGGCTTCGCTCGTTAAGTACGCAGAGTGTGACTGGAGCTTTTCTTTTACGTAATGCCATCAGGGGAAGGATGCTGGCCGTTACCCTTGCATCTACTGGAGAACGGTAGCCAACCATCGGACCCCCACACGATGATGGGGTAAAATGGGATCAGCTGTTTGTGTTTCTTGACCTTTCCTCTTGGCCTGAGAAGTGGGGGTGGTCCATATATAACGCCATCAGGGCCCATGGATCCATATACTGTTCTTCTCAGCTAAGTAGGTTACGAAGCATCTTTTCGTTGCCTTTATTTCTGCATATGACTACGAATGTCTTAACGCTATTTTTGCAATCCGGATCATCCAAGACAACAGAAGAATATAAGTGTCGATTTATTGGGAAAGGTGCTGGCCGAGTGGTTAAGTGAAATGGCTGGTGTCCTCAATTGAGAATGCGGTTCCATGGGGTACGAAACTATGAGTAGTATCTCGTGACTTTTTTTTTTTACGTGTCCGACTCTGGGCTAAGGCTTCAGGGCCTATTTCTCGGGGGCAGTGACCTATCCCAAGGCCCAGTAGTCCTCCTACACCTCCACATGTCACCACTTCGGCGCTAACACCCACCATCCATATTGAATACATGCTAGGGCTGCCTCATACAGGATTGGTGTATTGGTATTAGCGGGGGTATTTTTAAGACATTTCGGCGGGTCAACTGGTAGAATAGGAAAGTCTGCATTTCAGGATATTCAAATCCTTAAACTGTTCCCTGCCCCAGCCGGGATTCGATCCTGGGTCCATTAGGACTGCAGGCCGCCTCTCTACCGATTCAGCCACCGCCTTCCCCAAATTGGTGGTTCTTCGATAGTCCTCCATAGACAATCCTCCATAGACCTTCCCCATGCACTTTGCTTTCAACATCCCTACCACGTGTTGCATATGGACAGTTAAATTCCATCCACACGAGCGGGCAGTGCCCGACAGGCAAACATTGTTACCAAATCACGTTCCACACAACGCTGTACTTTTAGCTTTAAGTGTCCTGCGACGGTTCTTACGGTAACTCATGTTGTCGTACTGCACTCAGTTCCGTCAAGCACCTATTCTGGCGCTGCCCTACTTCGACTGACCGATCTGCCGTTAAAGCAGGTGTGCCCGTTAGTGGCCACAGTTCGCCGGTAATTGCTCGATCTGGTAACACTGCCAAAGAAACGAGGGATATACGCTCAGCAGGTATTGCTCGCCAGGGCACTGCCGCTCGTGTGGATGGGGCATTATCCGTAGTGCTGAGGTGGTGATGTGAACCCAGCATGTTTATAGCAGTGCGACCGCTGAATCTTAAAAGAGCCGTTATAGATTTGCTGGTTATTACTGTACATTGAACTAGTTTGATATTTCCCGACCCCTTGGTCACCTAACGTAACAACTAATTCTTACTTTACAGTACAATTCATAAAGAACGTTCTATTATATTTTATGTCCATTAATGTTATTGACAATTATATGGGTGAAAGTCAAGTTATAGACATCACTAAAGCGCGCGATTTTAAACGGGCAATTGTGTTAACTATGTAATGTATGTTATTTTTTCTATGTTCGTTGTCACTTAACAGTCAATTTAATCTCGAGGTGCGCATAGATCTGTTTAAACTAACACCTAAAGAAAACCAGTGCTTGGTGCACGGGATTGTGGTGGCGAATTGAGTCCTCACTACAGCCTGCTGATGTTTGAAACCAAGGTAGTTTTACCAACTATTATTTATTATGGACATGAAACACCATATACAAGATTGAACCATCCGAGTCTTCTAAAGAAAAAACACTCCCAAAGTGAGTGTTTTTGTGCCATTGCTATATTGCTTGATAATCTATTTGAATTATATGAATGCAGTGTTTAAAGTTTGATCATTAAACTATATTATGTTTTACACAAATCTTTAAAAGTTAGGTAAAGTTATTAAAGCCATTGTTATAATCAGTTTATTTTTTCGTAAACTTCAGTAATGCATTTTTCGGTAGGTATATCAAAAACTACATGTTGCATTTTTCGGTAGGTATATCAAAAACCTACATGTTACATTTTTACTAAGTACACTTAACGTACATTAAGTATTTTGCTCAATTTAAGCTATTGCCATATTGACAATCATGGGGCATGGGTGTATTAAGTTTTTTCAAGTACGTTGGTAATTGCCCCGATCACCATTGGACCAAATCCTCACATCAGACTCTCAGCTCACCATCTCGTCCTTCTTCCTCACCATCAGTTGGCCTCATAACTCACGAAATTGTCATACTCCACCTCGATTGGCCTCGTGGTTGTCACCGCGTCAGCCATTGGTCACCAAACTCATTCTACCTGTCCCATAAAAAAGTTAATTAAAAACCATAAAAAAAAAAAATAGAACACTAAAATATTATATGCAAATAAATACACAATAACAGTAGAAAAAATACTTTACCACAAATGAGAAGGCTAGCTCTTCTTTTCACCGCGACGTCTAGTTAGTTTCTGACAGGTTGGACTGTTTCTCTGTCTCACCTCACCTCGCCCTGACCTCACCAGCCAATGACAGCTCGCCACACGACCCCACAGCCAATCAGATAGCTTCTTACACTACTGGCCAATCATTTAACACTATACAGCTCTAGCCAATCTCTTCTCAACATGCCACGCATACCATACTCATTAACCACTCTCTCTCTCTCTCTCTCTCTCTCTCTCTCTCTCTCTCTCTCTCTCTCTCTCTCTCATACGATTGTAAAGTTTTTGTTAGTTGTATTAGTGAAGACAACAGTTTATACATGCATTTTATACACAGCTGAAAGTTAGGAGAGTTTATGAACACGGCCCATGATGATGATGATGATGATGATTACTACTACTCTTGTTATTATTAGTATCATTATTATTATTATTATTATTGTTATGATGATGATGATATGATGATGATGATGATGATGATGGTGATGGTTATTGTTATTATTACTCTTTATAATGATAATAATAATAATTATTATTATTATTTTTATTATTATTATTATTATTATTATTAGTTTTGCTGTCTCCATACTATTTTATTCAGCTCAACCTTTCAGTCAGAGAACCGTAATTATGAGGAAGGATGGTTTCGAGAGAAAACGGCCCCAGTTGAAAACGGCCTTCACCGAAACGGCCCCACTTAAACCAAAACGGCCCCACCCTATGACCAAATCGGCCCCACCCTATGACCTCTCCTTGTATTCGTATTTTGTGCATACTGCAATGTTGCCACTTAAACCAAAACCTAACCTAACCTAACCTAATAATAATAACCTAACCTAATAATAATAAGGGGGCATATATATGAAAATCTGCCTTAGAAGAGTTGTAAATTTAGGTCATAAGGTGGGGCCGTTTTGATTTGAGTGAGGCCATTTTGGTGAAGGCCGTTTTCAACTGGGGCCGTTTTCTCCTGCTTCGGAAAGGAATGAGTCTCCTTGGTTACTAGACAAAATGATTCTCCAGTTTTACTACACTTAGCCATCAGCTGAACTGAAAAGGGTCATGGATTTTTTTTTTTTTTTTTTTTTTTTACTAGTGAGCTCTCTATGAACGAACTTAAGACGATTTTATTCAGCTTAGCATAGACCTCTTATGCTTTTATTCTTGTCGGTTAAGGAAGCACCCTAACACCTCTTCAGTACCGATTTATTTCTGGATACGGCTCGCCAATATAGTTGGTACATTGTTCATGCAAAGTATGGCGATATTGGAGGGATTTAAGTGGCCGAAAAGTGGATGGCAAGGTGTACTAAGTAAAATAAATCGCTTAGGAAAAAGTTTTATGGAGCAAAATCTAACCCTCTCCAGTTCGAAAACTATCTCCAAAGCTGAAAAAAAAAAAACGTGGAGACAGCAAGGAAAACAAAAAGGTGTACTAAGGAAAATAAATCGCTTAGGAAGAAGTGTTAGGGAGCAAAATCTAACCCCCTCCAGTTCGAAAATTATATCCAAAAGTAAAAAAAAAAAAATAATAATAACGTGGAGACAGCAAGAAAACAATAAATAATGCCTAATATCATATAGGATTCCAGGAGTTAATCCATTCATTACCATGGCGTAGTTATATTCTAGCTATATCCATGTGTTTATCTATCTGTGTATATATCTATCTATCTATCTGTCTATCTGTCTGTCTATTTGTCAGTACATCTATCTGTATCTATAAGTATCAGTATTTTAAAAATGAACTTTTCTAAATGCTATCAACCATAAACTCTTCAATCCGATTTTATTATTATTATTATTATTATTATTATTTTTGCCTTTTTGAGGCTTTGAATTCAGCGATTTTTTTTTTTTTTTTTTTTTTTTGAGAGAGAGAGAGAGAGAGAGAGGGAGGAGGGGTTGCAGTTCGAACCTTTGATCAGGAAAAGAATCATCGAAAACTCGTGAATCGAACGTTCCATTTTCAAATCTTTGGCCTAGCTAAAATTAAAAAAAATAATAATAATAATCTGACCTATTCCCAGTAGCAAGTAAAATATATGGTAAAATTATGGTCTCCTCTCTCCTTGTCCTCCATGCTGAAATAAATCACTGGTTCGAAATTGTTTGGTCTACGCTCTGCTCGGTTCAGGCGGCTGTCTAGCACTTTGTCTTCCTAGTTTATTTCCCTATTTAGTTCATTAATATTTCTGTATGTTATAGTGCAAACCATGTCCCTATTGATGTAATTCAATGAAAGGATATAAGAAGGAGGTAGAGGTAGAATAAATCGCCACGAGAAAGGTGCTTCAACTCTCTTGAGCTATAAATATCTGGGAATCGAGTGTACATTAATAGTAATAGTTCCCTGTATAAGTGCAAACCATGTCTCTACTGACATAATTAAAGAATAATAAGTGATAGGTAGGATAAATCGCCACGGGAGAGGTGCTTCGAAGCATCGTGAGGTCTCGAAAATAAGAACCATCTGAGCAGCAGGGCTTCACATTCCAACCCTGCCACGTCAGTCAGTCAGGAGCAGCGGCTGGAAGAGGACGCAGGCGAAATTATCCCTAACCCTCTATTCCCTCTATTAACACCCTGATCCTTCTCCATACTGCAGATTAATAACGGTATTGGTATTAGTAGTATTAATGACGGTATTAGTAGTGGTATTAACGGTATTAATAGTGGTATTAATAACGGTATTAGTAGTGGTGTTAACGGTATTTTTGGTAATGGTATTAGTATCGGTATTAACGTTATTAGTGGTGGTGGTAGTGGTATTAGTATTGGTATTAATGACAGTAGAACTTTAACCATTTTTTTTTATTGGTTGAGAGATTTTGGTTGATTTTAGTTTGTACTCTTTTTGCTTGTTAATGTTGCATATTCCGGTTTTTGTTCCCCAACACCTCTTCCTTAGCGGTTTATGTGGCTGGTTAGTATCCTCTAGTACGTTATTTATGCAGATTTTGGCGATAATAAATTTGTATAGTACATGATTAAGCTGTAATAAGCACAAGTCACTTAGGAAGAGGTGTTAGGGAGCTTCAACCGACGCGAATACGGGCAAGGTCACAGCGTCCTTAGATATTATTGATGGAGTGTTGTGATGTGGATGTGACAGAAAGCGTTAGGCGAAATACACTGAGGTGGTTTGGCCATATGGAGAGGATGGGGGAGCGAAAGACTAACGAGGAGAGAGTATGTGAGTGATGTGGAGGGGGGTAGAGGGAGGGGGAGGCAAAGGATGAAATGGAGGGATGGAGTGGAGAGGTATGAGAGAAGTGTGAGAGCTGGGAAGGCAGCGAAATGGTGGGGGACAGGGTGACTTGGAGGCGATTTGTTTGTGGCCACCCCTTATGGGATTGAGGCAATAGATAGATCCTGCTTTAACCTAGTAGTAGTAGCAGTAGTCGTGGCAGTAGTACTAGTTGTATTGTTTTTTCCCAGAAATTCGACTGAGCTGCAATGTATGGTATATCGTCGCCTGTACGGAGTTATACAACTATAATGGGACTTCACCACCTGGCCAGCGTCCCACAAAACAGCTAAGTTACCCCCACCATTTTTCTTAATCGCTGCAGACTCCATAAATGCTAAAAGTTCATTTTTTTTTTTCAATTTTGTCTTCAGTTCTCATGTTGGTTTGCCTATACGATTTCATGTAATAATAATAATAATAATAATAATGATAATAATAATGTGTACTATTTTTCCCCCTTCCTGGATAGAACAGGTGTTTCAAGATGGACTGTGTGGTTTAGCAGGCTAGGTGGATGGGTGGGCTAGAAAAGGGGTTAGGAAAGAATGGGGCTGGGTATTTGGTGGATATTAGGTAGATATTAGGTATGTGAACGCGAGGTATGGTTTTGTTCTCATGGTTGTTCTGGTTTTTGTGGTTTTGTCTGGTTTTGTGGTGGTTGTAGTTGTCTTCGTTGTTTTTCTACCGCAGCGCTGGAGCAACAGTATGTACTTTTAAAATACTTGGTGCTTATTTACGTTTTTCCTACTGTCACCGTATTATTCCCTATACTGTTATATGAAGCATTTTGCGTTATGGAAATAATAAGTTTTGGACCTCTAGGTAGTGTTTTTTCCTTCTAATTACAGACTTGGGTGAACACTGAGGATTAGAAGTGCTCTGTCCCATCATGAACAAGAGAGGAATCTGGGTGCTTCCTGCTCCACCATGACCAAGGATGCGATGGAAGGTGTAAGTTTGTCTCGGAGAAAGGTACTGTACAACTCCGATTACTGTTTAGTGTCTGAATAAGTAATATGAAAATATCTGAAATTAGATAATTTAAATTAACTTCGAAATCCGCTGAAGTATTTTATAAATTTAGACTAGAATGTTTACAGAGAATGTCTGAACTCCCCGTGCCCTGCCGTGCCCAGCCCCTCCCCGCCCCGCCCAGGGTTGTAAGTTTGTCGGTAAAAAGGTAATGTAAACTTCAATCACGGGGCTTTTTTTTTTTTCTGAAAAGTGGCGACATTTTGACCTACCCATTGAAACTTAGTGAAATATCCTTGCACCTATATCAGGTACTCCTCTGTTCATTTTTTCTTCAGATCGAGCCCTTAGGATGGACTGGAACGCTGAACGAGGGTGGGTTAGAGCGCCATCAGCGGTCAGCTTGGAACGGCCGCCTCTGTACACAGGGGCTGTGGTTAGTCTGAATCAGGAGCTTCTTTGACCGGAAAAAAAATACTTTGAGACATAGCCTTTGAACGAGTAAAATCGCTTTAAATTTTCTTGCTCATTACTGTATTGTCTTTGAAATACTTCATGAAATATCCTTGCACTTGTCTTGCTCATTCCGGCATCTTTTTTATAGCTTGTGTGCTCCTAGGACGGCCCACAGCGCTTCTCAGGATGGTTGAGCCTCCTTGGATGGACCACAGCACTTCAAGGATGGTTCAGAGCCTTCTAGGATGGACCGCAGCACTTCATGGATGGTTCAGAGCCGTCCCATCTGCCCCGACCATGGTTGGAAGGTTTCGTGCATCAGTGAAAAGGTACTGTTTAAACTCAGATTTTCCTTGGATTGTTTTTACATTGGTCTTAGTGGAATTTTTGTAGTTTATTATTAATTTTCATTCACTAGGGGAAGGATTTACCCATAATTCGAATGATTCAGGCTAATTTCCTCCTAAAGTTTTTTCTTTATTAAATTACCTTAACCTACCCTGACCTGACCTAACGTAGACTTAACCCTTAACCTAAGACACAATTACGAAGGAAATGTCAGAAGACCCCCTCTAATTTGAGGAGTTTGTCAAAGAAAAGGCTGGATTACCCGACGGGTTTGACTGTCTATTGCCAGACGCCTTAATCCCGTAAGGGGTGGCCACAAACAAATCGCCTCCGTGTCGTCCTATCCCCAGCTATTTCACTGCCCTGATCCCAGCTCTCAACCCCCTCTTTCATATACCTCTCCATTCCATCCCTCCATCTCATCCTTGGCCTGGCCTCCCCGTTCCTCTCCCCCACTCCACCCCACTCACATACTTTCCTAGTCATTCTTTCGCTCAGCATCCTCTCCACATGGCCAAACCACCTCAGTGTCTTTCTCCTAACGCTTCCTATCACATCCACATCCACAACGCTCCTTCACCTTCTCATTTGTCAGTACATTCAGTGATTTCATTTCTATCGAAGGCCATAACTTTACTCTTCCCTACATTCACCTTTAGATACCGTTTCTCACACACTCCCAGACTTATTCACCAAGCATTGCAGTTCCCTTTCGTCTTCATACAACACAGTATCATCTGCAACAATAGTACGGTGTGTTTCCGCACACTGCCCTCTCTCATTAGAGTCGCTCCAATATCCACTGTTCTGCCTTATATCTCTTTTATAACCCCATCAGTATACAGACTGAACAACCATGGAGACATGACCTAACGCATAAAACTTAACACATAACCTAAGACACAACTGCGAAGGAAATGTCACAGAAGACCCCCCCCTCTAATTTGAGGAGTTTGTCAAAGAAAAGGCTGGAATACCCGATGGGCTTGACTATCTATTGCCAGACGCCTTAATCCTGTAAGGGGTGGCCTAAAACAAATCGCGTCCATTTCGCCTCCTGCTCCCAGCTCACCCCCCTTTCATACCTCTCCACTCCATCCCTCCTCATCCTTGGCCTTCACCTCCCTCTCTCCTCCTACATCTCACTCACATACTCTGCTCGTCAGTCTCCCGCTCTCCGTCCTCTCCACACGGCCTAACCACCTCAGTGTGTTTCTCCCAACGCTTCCTATCACATATGACAAGGCTTGACTGTAAATGACAATAACACCGATGTATTTTATGCTTTTTACTACTGTCATTTCATTATTGAATATACTGTAATATGAAGCAGATTGGCCTGGGAGGAAGGTAGAGTCCCGGAGGATTGGAAGTCAGGTATAATTATTCCCTTGTACAAAGGAAAAGGGGAAAAAGAAGTGTGTGGTAATCATAGGGGCATTTGTCTTCTTAGTATAATAGGAAAAGTGTATGGTAGGATACTTATTGACACAGTTAAAGAACAGAAATTAGTTGAAGAACAGGGAGGCTTTAGGAAGGGAAGAGGTTGTGTAGATCAGATATTCATTCTTAGATCTTTAGTGGAGAAGTTTCTAGAGAAGGGAAAGAAGTTGTATGCGGCTTTCATGGATTTGGAGAAAGCATATGACAGGGTGGATAGACAAGGATTGTGGAAAGTGTTAAGAATATATGGAGTAGATGGGAAGTTGTTGAATGCTGTGAAAAGTATGTACGATGGTGTGAAGGCTGCAGTGCGTGTGCTTGGTGAACTAAGTGAATTTTTCTCTTTGAAAGTTGGGTTGAAATAGGGATGTCATGTCTCCATGGTTGTTCAATCTGTACATGGATATGGTAATAAGAGGTACAAGGTAGGGTAATGGATGTTGGAGTGGCCCTGGTGAGAGGATAGTGTTTGGAAACTCCCTGTACTGTTGTTTGCAGATGATACTGTGTTGTTGAGTGAAGACGAAGGGGAGCAGCAAGGCTTGGTGGATGAGTTTGGGAGTGTGTGTAAGAAACGGAATCTAAAGGTGAATGTAGGGAAGCGTAAAGTGATGGTCTTTGAGAGAGGTGAAGTCAGTGAATGTGCAGCGAGGTTGGATGATAAGGAATTGGAAAATGTGTGTACGTTTAAGTACTTGGGTAGTGTGATGAGTAAGGATGGAGGTTTGGAGGGTGAAGTGCTTGAAACGGTACAGCAGGGAAGAAAGGTTGCTGGTTCTTTGAAAGCAGTGATAAGAAACAGGGAAGTGAGCATGGAAGTGAAAAAGTTACTACATGACAGTATTGTGATACCAACTCTAACGTACGGAAGTGAAGCTTGGACGTTGTTGGAAGGACACAAGTCAAGAGTGAGAGCAGTGGAAATGAGTTATTTAAGAGGAGCCCGTGGAGTCACATGGAGAGACAGGCTGACGAATGAGGATATAAAGGAGCGTTGTGGTGTTGATGTGGATGTGATAGGAAGCGTTATGAGGAACACACTGAGGTTGTTTGGCCATGTGGAGAGGATGGAGGGTGAAAGACTGACGAAGAGAGTGTATGTGAGTGAGGTGGAGGGGGGAAGAGGGAGGGGGAGGCCGAGGATGAGATGGAGGGATGGGGTGGAGAGGTATATGAGAGGGGGGTGTGAGTTGGGAGCAGGGCAGTGAAATGGCGGAGGACAGGGCGACTTGGAGGCAGTTTGTTTGTGGCCACCCCAAACGGGATTGAGGCGTCTGGCAATAGATAGATAGATAGATAGATGAAGCATTTGGCGGTATGGAAATAATCATAATGTAGGTTTTGGACCTCTAGGCTAAGTATTTTTTCCTTGCTAATTACAGACTTGGGTGAACACACTGGGCTCTGTAGTATGGAAAGGCTTTCTCATGGGTATCACCACGTAGCTGCGTCTGGCAATAGATAGATAGATAGATAGATGAAGCATTTGGCGGTATGGAAATAATCATAATGTAGGTTTTGGACCTCTAGGCTAAGTATTTTTTCCTTGCTAATTACAGACTTGGGTGAACACACTGGGCTCTGTAGTATGGAAAGGCTTTCTCATGGGTATCACCACGTAGCTTGTGTAACCGCCCCCAGAGGCCCAGGGCGGCGCTGATGTTTATGCATTACACCTGACGCCCAAGTCTTTTGAAATCAGCCGATGAATTTGGAAAACACTCGTATAGTGCCATGGCCCACTGCTTAGCTTATGTAAGCAACAGCGAAACAAACAGCAAGCAAAGAACAGTGATCCAATTGCATTACCATTGTGGATGCGACGAGTGCAGGTGTTTCAATGTGGCGGCCAAAGTTATACGCTCGCTGCGGAGATAGCCTTTCCATATTATAGAGCTCAGTGGTGAACACTGAGGAATCGAAGTGCTCCATGTCCCACCATGAACAAGAATGAGGAATCTGAGTGCTTCCTGCTCCACCATGACCAAGGATGTGGTGGAAGGTGTAAGTTTCTCTGAAAAAGGTACTGTACAACTCCAATTACTGTTTAGTGTCTGTATAAGTAATATGAAAAATATATATGAAAGTATACAGCTTAAACTGCAGTAACTTCGAAACCCGCTGAAGTATTTTATAAACCTACAGACTAGAATGTTTACCAAAAATGGACTCCCCGTGCCCTGCCCTGCCGTGCCCTGCCCTGCCGTGCCCTGCCCAGCCCCTCCCCACCCTGCCCAGCCCCTCCCCACCCTGCCCAGGTTAAGGGGTTGTAAGTTTGTCGGTAAAAAGGTAATGTAAACTTCTATCAGGGGGCTTTTTTTTGTCTGAAAATTGGCGACATTTTGACCTATTCATTGAAACTTAGTGAAATATCCTTGCACCTATATCAGGTACTCCTCTGTTCATTTTTTCTTCAGATCGAGCCCTTAGGATGGACTGGAACGCTGAACGAGGGTGGGTTAGAGCGCCATCAGCGGTCAGCTTGGAACGGCCGCCTCTGTACACAGGGGCTGTGGTTAGTCTGAATCAGGAGATTTTTTGACCGGAAAAAAATGACGATACTTTGAGACATAGGATTTGAAAGTGAAATCACTTTAAAATTTCTTGCTCATTCCGGTATTGTCTTTGAAATACTTCATGAAATATCCTTGCACTTGTCTTGCTCATTCCAGATTATTTTTTATAGCTTGTGCGCTTCTAGGACGGCCCACAGCACTTCTGAGGATGGTTGAACCTCCTAGGATGGACCATAGCACTTCAAGAATGCTTCAGAGCCTCCTAGGATGGACCACAGGACTTCAAGAATAGTTTAGAGCCGTGCCATCTGCCCTGACCAAGGCTGGAAGGGTTTATGCACCAGTAAAAAGGTACTGTTTAAACTTTGATTTTGCGTAGATTTTTTACATTATTGGTCTTAGTTTATGCTTATATTTCCTATCTTAGTTTATGCTTATATTTCCTATCTTAGTTTATGCTTATATTTCCTTCCAAGATTATTCTTTATATTGATGGAAGTTTTATAAGATGTTTGATTTAGTATGAGGGGTAGATTGAGATGGTAAGGGCACAGGAAGAGGATGGAGGTTGACTACTGTGTGTGGAAGTGAGAAGTGTGAACGTCGGGGGTAGGGTTGTGAAAGGCTGATCGAAAAAGACCAGGGACGAGGTTATTGTGTGGCCTCAGGGATGAGAGACTGAATAAGAAGGCTGCCAATGATTGAGCAGAACGAAATATTCTGGACTCTGCCTTCATACTCACATTCACTGTTAAAAGCCTTAAGTTGAATAAGCATCTGGTGGTAGGAGGTGGAGGAGGAAATGGAGGTAAGAGGGCGAGGGAGGGAGAGAGAGAACCAAGAAAACGTAGGTGGAAGGACAAGAACTGCAGGGATGAAGGCAAGAACAGCGCAGGAGAGAGGGAGGGAGGCAGGGAGTGGGTAATTCCTTTGAAGTTAAATCAGAAATTACTCATGACTTAGTCTCTTCAGCTCCATGACATTTCTACTTGTTAGACGAGTGTATTCAGATTAGAAGGTTTTAGGAGTCGGCTACAGTTTCCGTTGTCCTACCTACCTACCTGCTTCCCTGCCTGCCTACCTGCTTCCCTGTCTGCCTACCTGCTTCCCTGTCTGCCTAGCTTCCTACCTCTTCCTACATTACTCGCAATCTACCTTCCTACCTCTTCCTACATTCCTCGCAATCTACCTTCCTACCTCTTCCTACATTCCTCGCAATCTACCTTCCTACCTCTTCCTACATTCCTCGCAATCTACCTTCCTACCTCTTCCTACATTCCTCGCAATCTACCTTCCTACCTCTTCCTACATTCCTCGCAATCTACCTTCCTACCTCTACCTACATTCCTCTCTACTTACCTTCCTACCTCTACTTACCTTCCTCTCTACCTACCTTCCTCTCTACCTACCTTCCTCTCTACCTACCTTCCTCTCTACCTACCTTCCTGCTTCCCTGCCTACTTACCTCCCTACCTACTGTACTTACCTCCCTACCTACTGTACTTACCTCCCTACCTACTGTACTTACCTCCCTACCTACTGTACTTACCTCCCTACCTACTGTACTTACCTCCCTACCTACTTACCTCCCTACCTACTTACCTCCCTACCTACTTACCTCCCTACCTACTTACCTCTCTACCTACTTACCTCTCTACCTACTTACCTCTCTACCTACTTACCTCTCTACCTACTTACCTCCCTCCCTACCTCCCTCCTTACCTCCCTCCCTACCTCCCTCCCTACCTCCCTCCCTACCTCCCTCCTTACCTCCCTCCCTACCTACCTCCCTCCCTACCTACCTGCATCCTTGCCTACCTGCATCCTTGCCTACTTGCATCCTTGCCTACTTGCATCCTTGCCTACTTGCAAGGACTTGCATCCTTGCCTACTTGCATCCTTGCCTACTTGCATCCTTGCCTACCTGCATCCTTGCCTACCTGCATCCTTGCCTACCTGCATCCTTGCCTACCTGCATCCTTGCCTACCTGCATCACTGCGTTACTATTTTCCCTGCCTATCTGCTACCCTACTTACCTACTTACTTACCTACCTACCTACCGGTACCTGCCTACGTACCTACCCACTTAGTCTGTTGGCCCAAATATCTGTGAACTGGGTGGACTGCAGACTGGAATTACCCCTCTGCCGTCCACCATCCTCCAGTGAGTCTCCTTGGTTACTAGTCAAATCAGCCCTCCAATCTGATTACACCTGGCCATCAACTGAACTGATCGGGGTTACGAATGAGTCTCCTTGGTTACTAGCCAAATCAGCCCTCCAGTCTGACTACACCTGGCCATCAACTGAGATGATAGGGGTTACGAATGAGTCTCCTTGGTTATTAGTCAAATCAGCCCTCTAGTCTGATTACACTTGCCCATCAACTGGGCTGATAGGGGTTAGGGATCTTTGGCGGGGTTAGGAATGAGTTTCCTTGGTTACTAGTCAGACCATATCTTTCAGGATGGAGTTCCCTGAGGTTGGAGTGGATGGAAGATAGTAAAGTTGCCAGAAGAGAGTTGCCAGAAGAGAGTTGCCAGAAGAGAGTTGCCAGAAGAGAGGTGCCAGAAGAGAGGTGCCAGAAGAGAGGTGCCAGAAGAGAGGTGCCAGAAGAGAGGTGCCAGAAGAGAGGTGCCTGAAGAGAGGTGCCTGAAGAGAGGTGCCTGAAGAGAGGTGCCTGAGGAGAGGTGCCTGAGGAGAGGTGCCTGAGGAGAGGTGCCTGAGGAGAGGTGCCTGAGGAGAGGTGCCTGAAGAGAGGTGCCTGAAGAGAGGTGCCTGAAGAGAGGTGCCTGAAGAGAGGTGCCTGAAGAGAGGTGACAGGATGGAGGCTGTCGGCTCTCCACTGGTATAAAGGTATAGTGGAAATTCTTTGGTTGGTATTCTCCTTGGTGTAGCTCCCTAACACTTCGTCCTTGACCATTTGTTTCGCTTATTGCACCTTACTCTCCTCTGCTGTCACCTAAATTATTCCATTTCCTCCCGACCCAGCATGGTATACGAATTTTTAACTACCCGTCTGCAGATAAATAAATCCCCAAGGAAGAGGTGTTAGGGAGCTTTAAATATCTAGTGACTGAAATAAGTGACGATTTTGCTGTTCTGAAATAGTTAGTGGTTGGTGGGGGCGCTCACCATCCACTCATTCGTTGTAGTGCCGCTTTGGGTGTCTGCCCTTTCTTCTCTTCCAACCTTCCTCGTCTTTCTTTCTCTGCTTCTCTCTTTCCTCTTCTGCCTACGGGTGACTTTACACTCCCTCTTCTTTCTTTCCTTCATTCTTTCCTTTCTGCCTGTGAGTGACAAGCCAAATAGTTTCCTCGACACCAGGAAACTATTTACTACGTTGGGTGGTAACCATATAACCAAATTATGGCGCCTGGTGGTTTAGTGGGTAAGGATTGAGCCTGTGTAGGTTTATACCCAAGGGGTGGTTGGGGTTTATTGCTCCCGTAATGCCACTCAGGGATGAGGGAGGCTGGTCACTCTTAAATGTCACGACCAACTTGCTTAGTCCCGGGTTCCTACACTACTCATGGGGCAACATAGGATTGGATGATGGATGGATGGATAAAAAATAATGAAAGATCGAGTAACTCCTCGACATATGCTTGTTTTTGACTTATCCTAGCTATAAATGCTTTACTATATCAAGGAATATTTACCTGCTATATGTCCACGCGCACGTGCATACGCGCGCGCGCGCACGCAAACACACACACACACACACACACACACACACACACACACACACACACACACACACACACACACACACACAACTTTAGAAATTGTCGTGAAAAATAGGGACCTTGCCTTCCACTTAGCAGTCTAACGGTTAACCATTGGACAAAACCTTAACCTTTACAATTGTTTATTTTTTAGGCTTGGTGCCTGCCGAGGATGGATTCAAGCATACTAAAGGAATGCATTACTGAGCCAATAACATCACGAGGTCGCCTGGTGGTCTAGCGGACTGCGATCCTTTTAAGGTAAGAATTCATCCTAGTGAAGGTCAACGTTATGAAGGTAAGGAGGCTCCCTAACGCCTCTTCCTAAGCGATTTATTTGGCTTATTACACTTTACTGTCCTCCTCTGCCTTATATAAATCCTTCCAATATAGTCACTCTCTGAATAAGTAACGTACAAAGATATTAACCAGCCTTATCCAAAAATAAATCGCCAAGTAAGAGGTGAGAGGGAGCCTCCTTACCCTACAGGAATCAGTAATGCAAAGAAAATTTATCATAATGGATTCCAGATTAACTTGCAATAGTTAAAATATTTTCGTATATCAGTTTTATTTTTATTTATTGGAGGATGAGATGGAGGGATGGAGTGGAAGTGTATATGAGAGAGGGGTGTGTGAGCTGGGAGCAAGGCAGTTAAATGGCATTGGACAGGGCGACGTGGAGGCAATTTATTTGTGGCCACCCCTTAGGGAATTGAGGCGTCATTTTATTCCTGTGAACGGACTGTGTGTGGATATTATTATTATTATTATTGTTATTATTATTATATTGTGTAGTTAGTCTTTGAATGCGAGGCTTGTGGGGGGGGGGGGCTAGGTTTATGATTGAAGAGATGAGTGGAAGGATGGGACTGGAGTGTACTGGTGTTGTGATGAGGAGGGGCAGATTGAGATGGTTTGGGAGGAAGAATGGGACAGGAGTGTATTGTTATAACGAGAGAGAGAGAGATTATGGTATGGGAGGAAGGCTGGGACCGAAGTGAATTGGTGTTGTGATGAGGAGGGGTAGATTGAGATGGTCTGGGAGGAAGGATGGGACTGGAGTGTATTGGTGTTGTGATGAGGAGGGGTAGATTGAGATGCTTTGGGAGGAAGGATGGGACAGAAGTGTATTGGTGTTGTGATGAGGGATAGATTGAGATGGTCTGGGAGGAAGGATAGGACTGGAGTGTACCGGCGTTATGATGAGGGATAGATTGAGATGGTCTGGGAGGAAGGATGGGACTGGAGTGTATTGGTGTTGTGATGAGGGATAGGTAGATTGAGATGGTTTGGAAGAATGGGATTGAAGTTTATTGGTTTTGTGATAAGGGATAGACTGAGATGGTCTGAAAGGAAGGATGGGACTGGAGTGTATTGGTGCTGTGATGAGGAGGGGAAGATTGAGATGGTTTGGGAGGAAGGATGGGACTGGTGTGTATTGGTGTTGTGATGATGGGTAGATTGAGATAGTTTGGGAGGAGGGTGGGGACAGTAATGTTTTGTTGTATCGAGGAGGGATAGATTGAGATGGGCTGGGAGGAAGGATGGAACTGAAGTGTATTGGTTTTGTGATGAGGGGTAAATTGAAATGGTCTGGGAGGAAGGATGGGACTGCAGTGTATTGGTGGTAGTCCAGTGGTACAGTCCTAGTTCTTATCAAAACCTCGCAGTTTTGTAACAATTATTTCTTTACATTTTCCAGTACTCATGACCATGTTGTTAAAGAATCCATCTGGTGTAATGTGTACCCCCCTCTTGGCATTTTCAAAATTCGATAGCCGCCAAATCACGTTATTGACTTACTTTTCAACTATACGACATAGAACCAGTATTTTAGTGTTTAAGCTAGGGTTTTGGAGGTCAAGGAATCCTTTTCTATTGTTTAAATAACTATCTGATCAACCCTGTTGTTCAAATTCAAAGAAGGCAGCTCTTATGACCACCAAGATTAGTAAAATTTGGCGGAAATTTATTGGCTTACAAAAGGTGCTATCCTCACCTTTGTCAATTCATTCAAGATATGGGTCGCATACCACCTTGACAAAGCCGACGTTCACCTGGTACTGGACTAGTACTATGACTACTAAGAGCAGTATAAGGACAGCTCATGAAGGCAAGGCGGCCCCTACTCGAGTTCACAGAGCATAAATACTCCCCTGCCACCAAGGGACGCTGCACTGAAATGTGCAAACAGTAAGGTACACCTGAACCACCATATATGAGAGCTCGTAATGAATGACCAAGAACACATCAACAACAAATCAGCTAACCACTGCCTATTTGTGTCAGGAGTAGAGCCAGTGCAACTATGGCCCACAGAGGGAGAAAGAAGGCGGAGCGTCAGCTGTACTCGAATCGTGAAGAAAAAGACAAAAGACTCGTCAGGCATGCTCTCTGGAGCTGCGAAACTGAGGAGGCTCGTGTCTGTGTCATCTCAGATGATACGGATGTGTTTGCACTACTGTTACCATTACCATAAGTCTGGTTCCTCAGCTCCCCTGATGATGCAACCATCTGTCCAAGGTAGGGTTTGTGCTGACATTCCTGCAAGTCAGGAAGCGCTCCACCCTCATCCCGCAAGGCCTGGCAATACACGCCATCAGTGGTTGTGATTTGGTACCTGCCACAAATCGAAAGCTATTGCCACATTAAAGAAGGGGTTTGTCCTGGACTTCCTTGGTGTGAACGATGCCCTTTGGGATGATGTGGAAGGGGAGAGAACCAAGTTCATGGTTGCTGCATATGGTGGATTAGGTGCTACCATGAGTGAGTGCCATTGGTGGTTGTGGGTACAAAAAAACAGCCAAATTCTTCGGTGCACAAAAATTTTGTTCACTGGTGTCAACCAGAGATTCATGCAAAATGCAAAACACACACACATCCAAGTCACGCGGTGGTAGGCTGCACTGGGCTCAGAACCCCCACCACTTGATCCACGGGAATGTGGCTGGGAAGCCGATAACATCGTCACTCTCTCTAATTACTCTAGCAGGTGGTGTTTGCCTGGCACCAGATTGTGTGCTCAAGCTCACTCGCTGCGTTTGTGACTCAGAATCATCATGCACAAGAGGTAACTGTGCGTGCACGGGTCGCCAGATACCATGTACCATATTTTGTGCCTGTAGGGGTTGCCATCATGTTTGAACAAGTTCACTAATACCAAGCCCACTGATGAAGATGGCGGAGAGGAAAGAGGTCTGCAGGAGGCAGTTTAATTAAGGAATCATATTCAGAGAAGATTTCTGAAACTTCTGAAGTAGAATCATAGAATGTAGAATGTAACCGTACTAGTAATTTGACCTTGCATAATTGTCATTGTTTATTACTTATTATTTTAATTTGTACTTCGTGCCTTTTTCTCATACATTCTAAACTCAGCTGTAAAGTTAATCCACTGAGCTCAGTGCTAATATTTCCATTAAGCTTCAGTCTAGATGCTCCACATGGGCTACACAAACAGGTGGTACACAGGAAAGGGTCTGAGGAAGTCTTCTTCAGTGCAGATTGCTGATACTTGTGAAGTGAATTCAGTCATGTAATGAGATTACAGTATAATAATTTTTTTTTTTTATTC
Source organism: Coenobita brevimanus (assembly GCF_032717465.1). Taxonomy (NCBI): domain Eukaryota; kingdom Metazoa; phylum Arthropoda; class Malacostraca; order Decapoda; family Coenobitidae; genus Coenobita; species Coenobita brevimanus. The sequence continues at coordinate 68,812,782 of NC_136959.1, read as the reverse complement.
AATGTATATGATTTAACCAGACTAGTTTAGTTGATCTTGCATAAATCTCACCGTTCGTTACAATTTATTGGTGTGTGTATTTCTTACCTTATTCTTTGTAATCTGTACTCATCCATAAGGTAAATCCATTCGGCTCGATGATTTTCGCATTGTTTTAATTTGTGCATTTCTCCAGGTGGTTAAGCAAGTATCCGAACATCAGAAATGGATTCCTTGACTCCAAAAATCCTACCTTGGACACCAAAATAATGATTGTGTTGTATAGTTCAAAAGTTAAAACTAATAATGTGATTTGGAGACCATTTTGGCGGCCATCTTGAATTTTGAAAATGCCAAGCGTGGTTACTCATTACACCCGATGGAATCTTAACCTACATGGTACAGAGTACTGAAAAATGCAGAGAAATGATTTCTGCCAGACATTGCGAGGTTTGACCCCTCTGCCACAGGACTAGGCTGTAATGGAGGGATAGATTGAGATGGCTTGGGAGGCAGGATGGGACTGGAGTGTATTGGTGTTGTGATGAAGGGTAGATGGACGTGGTTTGGAACGATGGGACATGGTTTGGAACGATGGAACATGGTTTGGAACGATGGACATGGTATTAGTGTTGTGATGAGGGGCAGATTAAGATGGTTGGGAGGAAGGATGGGATTGGAATGTATTGGTGTTGTGATGAGATGGGGTAGATTGAGATGGTCTGGGAGGAAGGATGGGACTGGAGTGTATTGGTGTTGTGATGAGGGGCAGATTGAGATGCTTGGGAGGAAGAATGGGATTGGAATGTATTGGTGCTGTGATGAGGGGTAGACTGAGATGGTTGGGAGAAAGGAGTGTATTGGTGGTGTGATGAGGAGGTGCAGATTGTGATGGTGTGGGAGAAAGGATGGGACTGGAGTGTATTGGTGTTGTGATTGAGGGGTAGACTGAGATGGTTTCGGAGGAAGGATGGGACTGGAGCGTATTGGTGTTATGGTAGCACGAGCAGGGAACAGGGTGACTTGTAGGAAGGACTTTGTATTTTATGAAGTCACGGTAATACTCGTAAACTGAAAGTGTAACATATATAAAATACGCTTTTTAACTAATACTGGCATGCATGGAAATGGAGTCCTTCTCGTGGTGGCACAGTTATAACTGAGTGGTGGAGCTGCATGGTTATCCTTCAGCTCCCTCCCTATCCCCCGAAAGGATGATGGACAACTGGAGAGGGGCAGCTTAAGCCTGCAGTCCACTGGGTTCACTTTCCGATGAACCTGGGACTACAGGCATCCCCCCCCCCAAGCACACACAAGTACACACACACGCACACGCTCACTACCCATAAAATAATGCAAACTCTTTTCTTTAACAGGTTGAAGACTACGGCATGGAGGCTGAGAAGATACTGCGTAAAAGATAAGTACCGTGTGTTTGTTTGATTGCTGCCATGCCTATATTAATGCCACTTTTTGAACTAGAGTAACAATAATAATGATGATGATGATGATAATTATAACGATAATAATAATAATAATAATAATAATAATAATTGTAATAATGGATTCGTTTCGTTTCGTTTTTGAATGCTCCAACATGCATGCATGCTTTGGCCTTGGCGGCTTTCCATGCTGCTCGATCTCTGGCAGCCTCCCTGTTCAGTCCCTTAACCATGAGGTCTTTTTTGGTCTACTCCTCTCAACTCCACCCCTACTATTAACGCTTCTCACTTTCTGCACCCAGTTATCACCCATCCTTTCCACATGCCTAAACCACCTCAATCTACCTCTCATCACAACACTAATACATTCCAGTCCCATCCTACCTCTCAACTCTTCCATCATAAACTTAGCACCCCCCAGGCTTTGCACTCAATGACGCACTGCACATCCACCTAATTATTGTCATTTCTGTACGTTTGAGCCTGCGAATATCCTCATCCTTTACTGCCCAGGTCTCACCACCATACAGGATTACATTCCTAACACAAGCTGCATACAAAGATCCTTTAGCACGTAGGGAGAGCCCTCACAATGTCAGTAGAAGCAACAGCTCTCTTAACTTCTTCGAACCACTCCTCACTCTAGCCACAGAGCAGCTTCCAGCCCCACCTCCAGCACATAACATGTCTCCCAAATAACAAAACTCTTCCACACACTCGAGTCTCACCAGCAAGTTCAATCTCCACCTGCTCTCCCCAGCACACCGCGCACATAAAATCAGCATTATCTCGCTGTCTACGTCTGATACCACTACTTCTCTTATGCACCCACTTATCACAAACACCGTACAAGATGGAAATACTTCGCACGCCCTTGGGGCAAATTGCACACTGCCACTCTCCCTCTTCTTTGACAGTACTGCCACCAACCCTAGATATCATCACTTTTGTTTTATCTGCATTTACTCTTAAGTCCTTGTGCCCCATACCCTCTCTCCACTTCCTAAATCTCCTCCACCCCTCTTTCATTCTTTGCAATCAACACCAAATCATCAGCATACATCATCTCCCACGGGAGTCCATTTCTGAAGTCACGTGAGAGGGCTTCATGTGCCATGATAAACAACAAAGTACTCAAAACTGACCCCTGATGTACACCAACATTCACGGAAAACTCATCACTCAAATCTCCATTCAGTCTTACCTGGGTGCGAGCACCCACATTCATGGCCATAACCACTCTAACCAGCCACTCCTCGATCCCAAGCTTTCTCATTGCCCACATTACAACCTCTCTAGGGACTGTGTCAAAGGCCTTCTCCAAATCAACAAAAACAAAGTACAGTTCCCTTTTCTTTCCTATATATTTTTCAGAAGCTGTCGAACAATGAATATGGCATCAGTGGTCCCCCTGCTTGGCATCAACCCAAGCTGCATCTCATTAACAATCTATCTATCTATCTATCTATCTATTGCCAGACGCCTCAATCCCGTTTGGGGTGGCCACAAACAAATCGCCTCCAAGTCGCCCTGTCCCCCGCCATTTCACTGCCCTGCTCCCAACTCTCACCCCCCTCTCTCATATACCTCTCCAACCCATCCCTCCATCTCATCCTCGGCCTCCCCCTCTCTCTTCCCCCCTCCACCTCACTCACATACACTCTCTTCGTCAGTCTTTCACCCTCCATCCTCTCCACATGGCCAAACCACCTCAGTGCGTTCCTCATAACGCTTCCTATCACATCCACATCAACACCACAACGCTTCTTTATATTCTCATTCGTCAGCCTGTCTCTCCATGTGACTCCACAGGCTCCTCTTAAATAACTCATTTCCACTGCTCTCACTCTTGACTTGTGTCCTTCCAGCAACGTCCAAGCTTCACTTCCATACGTTAGAGTTGGTATCACAATACTGTCATGTAGTAACTTTTTCACTTCCATGCTCACTTCCCTGTTTCTTATCACTGCTTTCAAAGAACCAGCAACCTTTCTTCCCTGCTGTACCCTTTCAAGCACTTCACCCTCCAAACCTCCATCCTTACTCATCACACTACCCAAGTACTTAAACGTACTCACATTTTCCAATTCCTCACCATCCAACCTCGCTGTACATTCACTGACTTCACCTCTCTCAAAGACCATCACTTTACCCTTCCCTACATTCACATTTAGATTCCGTTTCTTACACACACTCCCAAACTCATCCACCAAGCCTTGCAGCTCCCCTTCGTCTTCACTCAACAACACAGTATCATCTGCAAACAACAGTACAGGAAGTTTCCAAACACTATCCTCTCTCACCAGGGCCACTCCAACATCCACTACCCTACCTTGTACCTCTTTTATTACCCCATCCGTGTACAGATTGAACAAACATGGAAACATGACACATTCCTGTTTCAACCCAACTTTCAAAGAGAAAAATTCACTTAGTTCACCATCCACACGCACTGCAGCCTTCACACCATCGTACATACTCTTCACAGCATTCAACTTCTTCCCATCTACTCCATATATTCTTAACACTTTCCACACTCCTTGTCTATCCACCCGTCATATGCTTTCTCCACATCCATGAAAGCCGCATGCAACTTCTTTCCCTTCTCTAGAAACTTTTCCACTAAAGATCTAAGAATGAATATCTGATCTACACAACCTCTTCCCTTCCTAAAGCCTCCCTGTTCTTCTCCAACTAATGTCTGTTCTTTCTCTAACTGTCAATAACAATCACTTTCTCTAATCATACTCTTTGTAACTCTCCATTATCTTCATTATCTGATCTGAAAGCTTTATACTTCTATAATTTCCCCTTTCCAGGGCATCACCCATCCCCTTGTACACATTATACAGTTATACTCTTCAGCCAATCATCTGGGACAACACACTCATTTACTGTATAATCATTATCATCATGTCAGTGACTAACCTCTATATCTCCTGAGGCCTTCAACATATCAGCATTCAACCCAGACACACCTGCTGCCTTCCCCACCTGCATCCTGCGTATTACCTCACTCACAGTAGCAGCGTCAATCAAAGGCCAAGGGCCAAACACTGGATCTGCTGGCTCCAAACCTTTCCTGTCCCAGTCAAACTCCTTACTCAACAACCAGCTATAATGCTCTCTCCATGCGTCTTTAATATCCCCTCTGTTCACCATTACCCTTTCTTCTTGATTCTTCACACACTACTCAACTATAATATCCCGATATCCCTCTTCACCTGATTGACCACCTTAAATATCATATTCATTCTTTCCACACGATTTAGGTTATCAGGTAAAAATCTCTGACTCAGACTTTTTCCTGTATACCTCTCTTCTAGCCCCACGCGTGGCAGCCAAGTATTCCTCTTTACCACCCTTCTTCCATGCTCGGAAAAGCCTTCTCCTCTCTTTCACTGCAACTTCTACACCCTCATCCCACCACCGTTATTGTGTTGGTGGGCCTCTTATCCAGCCGCATAGGCCCATGTATTATTGTAGAAATAATAATAATAATAATAATAATAATAATAATAATAATAATAATAATACGAGTAATAATGGTGATAATAATGATAACTTGGTCATTTTTCAGAGCTCCAGTTTTTTAAAAGGATTCACTAACGCCTGACACGTTTGCACCTATTGTTATTAATGATGATTATAATGCTGATGGCAATAATAATAATAATAATAATAATAATAGTAATTAATAATAATAATAATAATAATAGTAATTAATAATAATAAAAAATTCCTCTGGTTCATAAAGCTTGAACTAATATAGGCTAATGGCAGCAATTGATGAAAATTGAGGTAACATCCTGGTATTCAACTGGTATTACTGTCTCGCTGTGCGTAGGTTCAGGAATGTGAGGATGGGAGGGTGAGATAGGAGGAAGGGAGGGTATAATGGGACTGAGGTAGAGAAGTTTAGATAAACTTAGAATGGTTAGAGAGGTGGTTTCGATGAGCTTAGATTGGTTGCTGGTTTGATCCAGTCTTGCTTGTAAATCCTGGTTGTCAGTCTTCGTGGTTGTTACTCGTGTGTACCATTGTGATGATAAATTTTAGTGGAAATATTTTATACCGTATATTACCCTGCCCTGCCCTGCCTACAACCACTGCCCATCAACCGTCAGATCCATGCCCGATGACCTCCCCCCCCCTTCCTCGTACCCATGCCCGACGACCGCCCCCCTCCCCCCGGACCCATGCCCGACGACCGCCCCCCTCCCCCCGGACCCATGCCCTATAACCCCCCCTCCCCCCGGACCCATGCCCTATAACCCCCCCTCCCCCCGGACCCATGCCCAGTGCCCCCCCCTCTCCATGCCCAGTGCCCCCCCCTCTCCATGCCCAGTGCCCCCCCCTCTCCATGCCCAGTGCCCCCCCCCCCTCCATGCCCAGGGCCCCCCCCTCTCCCTGCCCAGTGCCCCCCCCTCTCCATGCCCAGTGCCCCCCCCCTCTCCATGCCCAGTGCCCCCCCTCTCCATGCCCAGTGCCCCCCCCTCTCCATGCCCAGTGCCCCCCCCTCTCCATGCCCAGTGCCCCCCCCTCTCCATGCCCAGTGCCCCCCATCTCCATGCCCAGTGCCCCCTTCTCCATGCCCTGTGCCCCCCCCTCTCCATGCCCAGTGCCCCCCCCTCTCCATGCCCAGTGCCCCCCCCTCTCCATGCCCAGTGCCCCCCCCTCTCCATGCCCAGTGCCCCCCCCTCTCCATGCCCAGTGCCCCCCCCTCTCCATGCCCAGTGCCCCCCCCTCTCCATGCCCAGTGCCCCCCCCTCTCCATGCCCAGTGCCCCCCCCTCCCCATGCCCAGTGCCCCCCCCTCTCCATGCCCAGTGCCCCCCCCTCTCCATGCCCAGTGCCCCCCCTCTCCATGCCCAGTGCCCCTCCCCTCTCCATGCCCAGTGCCCCCCTACCCTCTGATCTGTCCAAGGCCCCCCCACCCTCTGCTGCACGCTTGTCAGTCTACCCTCTGCTCCACGTCTGTCAGCCTACCCTCTGCTCCACGCCTGAGCCTGTCTGACATTGGTGCTAATCTTGGCAGATAAAATGTCCTCACCTGCGACCTAGATCAACCAGTGTAATGAATTTGGCCTTCGAAGCACCTGCAGACGACAGCCAGATGGTGAAATAAACCGCACACAATCTCCGCCAATACCAGTAATATCAACAATTTACCCACATCTCCGCCAATACCAATAAAATCAACAATTTACTGTCATTTCCTTAACCTGCCACACGAATAATTCTCTCTCATACTCAGTTACAGGAACGCCATACATATTTCTACCGATGTCAATAAAGTTTTGCATTTGTAAGCATGCATCCTATTTTTTCTTTTATGAAAGGGAGAAGGAACCATAGGCCAGAAGCCTGCAAGATTGTTCCCACCAATAAAACTCAAAGAAAAACAGCCAAATGCAAGATACGTTCATTTCGAGATGCCTGAACACACTGCGTTTAGAAGACTGGAGGTCATAGAGAGTGGGAAATAGAGGACCCTCAAAACTAATGCTCGGCGAATTTCATGCAATAGATATGTTGTTCATTTGGAAATGGCTGTTAATATAGAAGTGGAGACAGGTAGTAGGATGAATATGAAATGGAGGGATGGAATGGCGAGGTATGACTGAGGGTGGGATGCTGGAGAGAGAGGGTGGGTGGGATGCTGGAGATAGGGCAGTCTGATGGCGGACTGTGACATAGGCTGGTATTCTCGTCGGTTAAGGACGCTACCTAACACCTCTTCCTTACCAATTTATTTTTGGATACAGCTGGCTAATACATTTCTGTACGTTATTGATGCAAGGTGTGGTGATATTGGAATAACTTAACAGAACAGTAAGGTATAATAAATCAGGTAGAGTTAGGGAGCATCTTTGTGGATTTACGTAGAGCTATAGACTAAACGAAAAAAAAAAAAAAAGGTTGCTATCCCCATGTGTCACTTTCTGTCCATCCATCTATCCATCCATCTATCTGTCTCTGTACATCTATACCTATCTAATGCCAGTCACCTTAATCCCATAAGGGGTGGCCACAAACAAATCGCCTCCTTGTCGCCCTGTCCGCTGTCATTTCGCTGCCCTCCCCCCAGCTTGTACCCCCTCTCTCTCTCATACCTCTCCGCTCCATCCCTCCATCTCATTCTCGATCTCTCCCTCCCTCCCCCACCCTCCATATTATTCACACACTCCTCGATCGACAACACTATCAGAAAACTGTCTTAAGGTGATAAGTAGTTTCACAAGGAGTGTTAGTAGTAGTATTTTGAGGTGGTTTGGCCATGTGGAGAGAATGGAGAATGAGAGACTAACGAGGAGAGCATGATTGCGTGAAGTGGAGAAGGGAGAGGGAGGGGAAGACAGAGGGTGAGATGGAGGGATGGAGTAGAGATATATGAGAGAGGAGGTGTAAGCTGGGGGGGGGGAGATGGAGAGTATGAGACCACCTAGGAGAGTTTATGTAAGTGAGGTGGAGGGGGGGAGAGCAAGGGGAAGACCGAGGATAAGATGGAGGGATGGAGTAGAGAGGCCAGAGAGGTCAAACCACCACAGTGTATTTCTCCTAACATTTTCTGTCACATACTGGAGGATTAATTTGACCTGTAACCAGGGTGTCATTCTTACCTCACAAATGCTTAGGGAATGGCACGCATCCACGTTGAAGGGGCGAAGCATAACATGAAGGGAAAACTGTTTATTACGTTTAGGCAGAAGACTGAACCGAATGGCTAGTAGTTGGATCATCCTGACTTGGACCCAGTGGACTGCAGGCTAATATGGTGGTCCTGCAGTCCACCATCCTCATTTCGTGAGACAGGGAGTCGAGGGGCGTTCATATTGTCAGGCAGCGGAGTGGCTCGGTTATGCTGGTGCCACCGCGAGAAGACGTCCCTCTTCAGCATGAACAATAACACTGTTATTCAACATCTTCATTAACTGAGGTTCTTCCTGGTGGTGAAGTGGTTAGAATGCCTCAGCTGGAGTAATTACCTTGCATAGGAGTCATATAGGAGAGAGGGGGGAGTAGGAGGAGAGGGAGAGGTAGGGGGATAGGGAGAGAAAGAGAGGGCTAGGAGTGAGGGAGATGAGAGCTGGAGGAAGGGCAGTGTTGAGGGCAGGGTTATGTGGTGGCAGGATCGGATTAACCTCAATGGGGGACGGTCGGCTAGGCTAAGTACGGGACCTCCAAATTAGGCTAAGGGACCCCCATAAGACTTAAATGACCACCTCTGGATCTTATAATTATGACACCGGATGCTGTCATCTCTTAATCATTTATCAACTTGTTTATTGTATCTATCTATCTATCGGCATACCGGTACGCATTAATCCGTAAGGGGTAGCCACTAACCAATCGCCTCCATGTCGTCCTGTTTCCGCCATTTCCCTGCCCTTCCCTGCCCTTCCCCACCATTTTGCTGCCCTCCCCCGCCATTTCGCTGCCCTCCTCCCAGCTCCCACCCACCCCTACCTTGTATACCTCTCCACTCCATCCCTCTATCTCATCCGTGGCTTCCCCCTCACTCTACCCCCTCCGCCAGTTTACGAGTATTATTCTCTTGAATCCGGTTGATGTCCTCTTTATTTTACTCTTCCTGTCATCACACGGTTTCACTCTGTCTTCTCGTATTGTAAGGCTTTATTAAGAACGTATATAACTCCAGCAGACCGAAAAGTAGATCCTAAGATGAATAAAACTGTCAGGTGGAAAGACAAAAGTGAAAGACATCCTGAGGCTCAATGGGTGAAAACATTTAATATTGTGATTTTTTAATGGGTGCCCCTTCATGTGTGGTGACCTAATTTGCAGCGTTGTCAGGGTAACGGTTAATTCGTCCTTGTATGGAGGCTATATGGTAGTGGTAGTTGGGCATCCTGTAAAAATAATTCCTCACTCACACCCTCTCTCTCATACACCTCTCCACCCTCCATATCATCGGTCCATATGGTGTACTGAATTTCTGTGTTTTTTGTTTTAGTCTTGGTTTTCAAGCGACCATATACACAATTTATTTATTTATTTTTATTGATTACATGAACGTAAGACAGATGAAAGATAGCATCAGATCAACCTTATAATTCTTCGTCTGAATTCAAATGAGAGCGGGAAACTCACCCAACGTGACGTCATGCTCTTCATCCCCTGCGCATCTGCTTACGTGTTTAACTGAGCCGTTATTTAATTATATTTTGAGCAGCACAAGTACTTCACCAATAGACTTTCATCTTCACTATGTCATTCAATGTATTTTTTATAATACTTCTTTTTTCAAAGAGTTATTTCAAGTTGTTATAGATCTTCAGGTGACTAAATTCCCGGATGTTGTGCCTGGCAGCCATATTGGGAGATATCAGGAGCAAGACCGGGGCTGGGGATGGAGTGTTTTGGCAAGGCAGAGGCACTAATGAACTGGCCTAATACTACCAAGATATTCAAGAACCATCCGCAAAGACGCATATAATCAGCGGAAAATCATATGAGGTAAACAAATTAAGTAGGTTAGTGAATTATGTTAAGGCAATTGCTTAGCCTCAGGACTCGGGCAGGGTTGGGTCTAAATATAGATCAATTTTCCGTAACACCATTGTGAGTTAGGTTTGGTGTTAAGATTCATTTAGTTGGGTTTGGTGTTAAGATGATAGGCTAGGTTAGGATGGGTTAGGTGTGGCGAGAATAGGTTAGATTATTTACCCTGCTGGTGCTTCCTAGTTAAAGAATACATGTTAGAATTAACTTGAAGTGACATACAAGCCGATTTCTATTGTTTCTGTCTATTTACCTATTTCCAGACGCCTTAATCCCGTGAGGGGTGGCCAAAAACAAATCGCCTCCATGTCGCCCTGTACCCTGCTATTTCACCGCTGTCTCCCCAGCCCACACCCTCTTCTCCATTTTGGTAAAATTTTAGATTCTTTACACATTGCTTTGACCAGAAAACTACGTAATTCATTTTTTTATCATGGTTTGGAGATAGTTTGAATTTAAAAGGCAGAATTTAAAGAAATCAGATCACGAATCATCATGTAAGCCATTGTTTTGATATTAAGCAAACCAGATCTACCGTAACTCATCATTATCTAACCCGGTCTAACCTTATCTAGCCCCGTCTAACCTTATCTAACCCCATCTAGCCCTGTCTAACCTTATCTACCCTCATCTAGCCCTGTCTAACTTTATTTAACCTCATCTAACCATATCTAACCCCATCTAACCTTGTATAACAACCTGTCTATCCCTCATCATACATCTACTAACCTCACCTAACCAAACCTAACTTTAACTTAGCTGTAAAACAGGCAACCATTATTAGCCTATAAGTTTATCTTCACTTAAGCCACCCTTCACCTAAGTAGACAATGATGTCCTTTGGCAAATGGAAGGTGACCTGCTGCTATGCCCACTCAAGGAATGACTCATCCATCAGGTTTGGGAAAATCAGACCTGTGTCACTGGACCTGGACAAGGCAGCCCTGGTGAGCAAGCATTGGCCCATCAACCACAGTTCCCCGATGCTGCTGGAGACGTCCCAGATCCTGATACAATTTGCAGTGGGTGCGGCTGATGTTCAGGGGACCTCTACTCTCCTGGGTAATATATGGGCACGCGTCACTCCCGGTAAGTGTATATGTACCATCAGTTCTCTGTTGGTGTGACTACCTTCAATCTGGTCACACTGGCTGTCCTGTAGGAATAGACCAGGTGTTCATTGTGTGCAGCAGCTACCATCCTTTAGGTTAGGTGAGGCAGACTTAGAGGGTCAGACTTGTTCTTGGAGCCTCAAGTGTTCTGTGTGTGGTGGGACCACAGGGTAGCGTTTGGGGGATGCACAACACCCTACATGGAGATAGGGTGTCCTTGATGGACATCAGCAAGAAACATTGTGCACTGCACTCCACACCTCGACATTTGTGGTCACATCTTCATCTGTGCCTCTCATGCTTCACTGGGATGCCAGTGTAAAGGATGGGGCAAGCTGTGCCTGAACCACCAAGAACAATGTACTGGCCAGTCAAGATCAGGAGGACAGCCCCGACCAAGTAATAGACACAGTGAGGGTTTCCTCCAAACTGACATCTCAGGCTGAGGTCTTGATCCTGCTAGGAGATGGACACCTCTTCCCCAGCGTCCATCTCGTCAGCAACACCAGGCTTGCTCATCAGTCTCCGAGGAGCCACATCAGGACCCAGGTCTGTGCGTTGCTGCCCCAGCCACTGATGCCCAGCCTCCTGCCCCTTCTGCCAGACCTCTTCAGACATCTTCAGCTTACCAGGCCACTGATTCCCATCTGCTCCCAGTCAGTGCCACTGCCAAGATGCTGCCCAGCCAAGTGCAGACACTTCCTAGCCATTCAGCAGTCTCTCCCACCACCCTCTACCAGTTCTCCATGCTGCTGTGGAGGTTAACCATTTCAACTCTACTTGGCCCATCAAGTCCAGACGGCCTTTGTTGATCCGAGCCCCTCAGGCGCACTGGACATTGTCCCTCCAGCCTTCTCCCCATCAGCCAGTGGCATCAGTACCTTCTCTCCCTCCTTGGTGGGATCTCTTGATCATGGTTTCACATCAGCTCAGTCGTTCAGCAAGTCCCAGGGTGGACATCTTGTCCACCAAGTCTTTCAGCAGCTGGCATCCACCTCCTGTGCAGAACACCTGGAAGTCCACTCTGATGGCTTCCATTCCCCCACCCGTGTGGTATTGGTGGCAGCATCTTATATGGTGGATTTATTCATTTTTCATACTTGGCGGCTGGATCCCCACCATGATAATGTATCTGCAGAGCTCTTTGCTCTGCTTAACTCCCTTGAATTCCTCAACTCCCTCTTCCAGCTTCAGGTGGTACTCTCTGCTAACTGTTTGGCAGCTCTTCACCTCATCATTTCTACATGACCTCAACTGGCATGACACCAGATTCATGCTGTCTCAGCCCTATTCTGGTGCCTTCTTATTGGGGACTTGGAGGTTCACTTTCAGTGGATCCCCTCCCATATTGGCATCAGGGGCTGTGAGATTGTAGGTGTCACTCCACAGATGGCCGTGTTATTTTCAGAGCCTCTTCCTCTCACAGAAGCTACACATCATCATCTCTTGGCTTCTCTTGCAGAGGAGCCTGGGATGCTGACCTGGAGGTTCACCTTCCCACCACAGTATTGGAGTCATACCGCATGGACTTGTCTAATCACCCATTGGGCTAAGGATCTTCCTGTGCCCTGGATGTGGCACTCACCAGATTGTACATAGTGCATGTTGGCCTCACTTCTCATCTCCACCGTATCAGACTAGTCTCACACCCTTTTGCCAGTGGTGCAGAAACCAAGAGGAGACCACAGCCCACTTCACATTGCACTGCCTTTGTTTCTACTGCATTCTCACTAACCTGAGGGATATTCTAGGTGCACTAGGAAACGCTGACTTTTTCCCTCCGAATACTCCTTGGCAGAGTGGTCATGAGCCATCATCAACGACGTTGAGTCCTATGCCACATGAATGTCTTCCTCACGAGATCTGGACTACTACACAGCCTTTAGCTTGAGAGTTCTCTTTGTGAGCCTCTGGGAGGACACCTCTGGGCCTCCAACTTGTAACAACATTTTAGGCCACAGCAAGACCCAACATTTTCAGAGTAGGGAAGGCAGGCTAGCCACATTATACAACTGGGTTATGTCCTTGGAAAACCAGTCAGATACCCAGTGATTGAATATTGAAAATAGGGATTGTAGTGATCTTACATGTGGACTTGTTGATCATAGGAAAAAAAAAAAAAAAAAAAATGGTTCTTCTTAGGGCATGACAGTTATTGTATGAGAAGAAATGGTGATGGTATATCCCCTGTGGCGGGGGGAACACAACCTGGCCGCACTATGGGGTGGTACTACTACTCTGCAGCCAGGTTGTGTTAGGAAGAATACTGCCACCGTATTCCCTGCGTGTCGTAAAAGGCGACTAAAAGGGGCGGGGTGAGGGGACTAGGGACCCCCTCCTCTGTTTTTTAGTTCCTAAAAAGAAACAGGCCAGAGAAAGGGATGGGGGATGGAGTTATCCCCGTACCCTGAAGATTGGGTCTATGAATGTGCGTGGATGTAGTACGATTGAGGCTAAAAGGGAGGAGATTGGGAGAATGTTTGTGAGAAGGAAGTTGGATGTGTTAGCTTTGAGTGAAACAGAGATGAAAGGGAAGGGGGAGTCTATGTTTGGAAGTGTGAATGGAAGATTGTTAGGTGTTGATAGAGGAAGGGCAAGAGAAGGTGTGGCCTTGTTAGTGAGTCTGGAAGTACAGCAATGTGTGATTGAATGGAAGGAGGTGTCATCGAGACTGATGTGGGTGAAAGCAAAATTTGAATGTGAGTTGTGGGTGTTTGTGAGTGCATATGGGCCTGGTAGTGAAAGGGATGAAGAAGAGAGGGAGTCTTTCTGGAATGATGTTGATGAGTGTCTGCAGAGTTTTGGAGCGAATGTGAATTTGGTAATGATGGGAGATTTGAATGCTAGAGTGGGAAATGTAGCAGTTGAAGGCGTAGTTGGTATGCATGGTGTGCCTGGAAGAATTGAAAATGGGGAACGAATGATAGCCATGTGTGTTGAGCGAGAGATGGTGATTGGGAATACGCTGTTTGAGAAGAAATATATTAATAAGTATACATGGGTGAGACAGGAGGGTGGAAGGGTTGTTGATAGAGCTTTGATGGACTATGTGGTAGTGTCTAGGAATGTAATAGGAAGGTTGTTGGATGTGAAAGTACTGAGAGGGGAGGGTGGAGGTATGTCTGACCACTACCTGGTGGAGGGAAAGTTAAGAGTAGGTAAGAGATGGGTGAGAGCTAGGAGGGTTAGGTGTGGCAGGGAGGTTTTGAAAGTCAGTGAGTTGGATAAAAGAGAGAAAAAGATAGAGTATCAGGAGAAATTGAAAGATGAGTGGAACGCAGTGAAAGATCGGGAAAATGGCAGCGTGGAGGAGGAATGGCAGTTGTTTAAGAGTGCTGTGGTGGGGCATGCAGAAGAGGTGTGTGGTGTGAGACTTGTGGGTGGTGGTGTAAGAAAAGGAAGTGAATGGTGGTGCGAGGAAGTAAGTATGGCTGTGGCTGAGAAGAGACGTGCATATGAAGTGTGGCAGCAGAGGAAGGATGAGATGTCATATGAAAGGTATAAGGAGAAGAGGAATAGAGCGAGAAGGGCTGTGCGTGATGCTAAAGTGGCAGCAGATGAAAGGTGGGGTAGGCGGCTGACAGAGAATTTTCAACAGAATAAGAAAATGTTTTGGAAGGAGGTGAAAAGGGTGCGAAAGGGAGAGTGGGAAGGAAGAACGAGTAAAAGCAGAGGATGGAAGGATGTTAATTGAGATGGATGCAGTAAGGAAGAGATGGGCAGAGTATTTTGAAAGATTGTTAAATGTAGAGGAGGAAAGAATGGCTGAGATTGGGGCGGATGGAAGGGTGCAATGAATAAATGTGTTGGGAGAGTTGAATGATTCTTTGATCACGAAGGAGGAAATGGAGAAGGCAGTAAAGGAGATGAAAACAGGGAAAGCTGCAGGTATGGATGGGTGTGCTGTGGAATGCCTGAAGGGTGGTGGAGTGACTATTGTTGACTGGTTAGTAAGATTGTTGAATGTGTTCTTTGAGAAAGGTATGGTGCCAATTGACTGGGCAAGTGCTTGTGTGGTCCCGTTGTATAAAGGCAAGGGTGATTAGTATGAATGTACTAGCTTTAGGGGTTTAAGTCTGTTGAGTGTTGTAGGTAAGGTGTATGGTAGAGTGTTAATTATGAGAGTTAGAGAGGGTACAGAGGGAATGATTGGTGATGAGCAGTGTGGCTTTAGGAGAGGGAGGGGATGCGTTGATCAGGTGTTTGCTGTGAGACAAGTGTGTGAAAAGTATTTAGCGAAAGGCAAGGATGTGTTTTGGGCATTTATGGATTTAGAGAAAGCATTTGATAGAATTGATAGGGAGGCTTTGTGGACTGTTTTAAGATTGTATGGACTTGATGGTAGGTTACTAAAAGGGGTGAAAAGTTTTTATGTAAATAGTAGAGCGTGTGTAAGAGTGGGAAATGCTGTGAGTGATTGGTTTTCCGTGAGAGTGGGGCTGCGACAGGGATGTGTGATGTTGCCTTGGTTGTACGGCCATACCACGTTGAGTACACCGCTTCCCGTCGATCAGCGAAGTTAAGCAACGTTGGGTCTGGTTAGTACTTGGATGGGTGACCGCCTGGGAACACCAGATGCTGTTGGCATCCCTACGTGTCAAGTGGGGTTGGTGGAGGATTAGTGCCCCTCCCTGTAAAACAATTAACTCTAAGCCCTTGGCCACCCCGTGTGGGATACATGGCGTCTGGCAATGGATGGATGGATGGATGGTGTTGTAAGGGAGGTGAATTCAAGAGTTTTAGGTGGAGGTCTGAGTCTGGTGAATGTTGATGGTGGAGAGTGGAATCTGAAGCAGCTGCTGTTTGCAAATGATACTGCACTGGTGACTGATTCAGAGGAGAGATTGAGACAGTTGGTAGAGGAGTTTGGAAGGGTGTGTGAAAGGAGGAAATTGAAAGTAAATGAGAATAAGAGTAAAGTGATGAAGTGTACGAGGTTGATAGATGGTAGGGGGATGAATATAGTTTTGAATGGTGAGTTGCTTGAGGAGGTAGATTGTTTTAAATATCTAGGGTCACATGTTGCTGTGGATGGAAGAATAGATGCAGAAGTGAAGTTTAGAATAAATGAAGTAGGAAAGGTGCTGGGAGGAATGAAAAAAGTGTTTAAATGTCGTTCGCTTAGAATGGATGTAAAGAGAAGGCTGTATGAGGGTGTTGTGGTACCGACTGCGTTATATGGGGCTGAAACATGGAGTATGGGTGTAGCAGAGAGGAACAGTTTGAATGTAATGGAGATGAGGTGTCTGAGGAGTATGTGGGGAGTGACACGTATGGATCGGTTGCGAAATGATGAAGTGCGAAGGAGAACTGGCGTTGTTCGGGAGATGGCTGGTAGAGTTGACCAGAGGGTGTTGCGATGCTTTGGGCATATGGAGAGAATGGATAATGAGCGATTGGTGAAAAAGATAACTAGATCTGATGTGAGAGGTGTAAGGCTGAGAGGAAGACCACGAATAGGATGGATGGACAGTGTGAAGAGAGCGCTGGATGCGAGAGGGATGTCTGTTGAGCAAGGAAGAGTGACTGTGCGTTACAGAATGATGCAGCCCTGAGGGGATATTCTCCCGCATTTGGTCTGATCAGCTAGTCAGGTCAGGTGCGGGTAAGGGGATGGATCTGTTATGATGTGGCAGGGGTAAACCAGTTCTGCTGTCGGGCCCTGCTGCGGATGTCACTGATTGCATTGCGCAGTTGACCCTTGTGCGGTGTGGTGCGGTGAGGATCTGTCCTTTCTCCTCTTTGGGGCTAAGATGCAAATGAATGTGTTTGAATGGATGAGTAAATGGGGAGTGTGTCGTCCTGTCTCGGCTACCTCCCTTTCCTTGGGGGAAGCAGCCTAGGTATATAGATAGATAGATAGATATCCAAAAAAGATGCCAAAATGTTAAGGTTATAGAAGCAGATACCTAACTGCATAACAGCTGATTGGAATACAAGGGTGACCTGTGGTTGAGGGACTTTATTATAAACAGGCAGTGGAGCAGTCTTCTCATGCCAATGCTACTACAGTATTTGAAGGTGTCCCTCTCCAGCACCAGGGTTTGTTGGAGTGGTATGGAACATTAAATTTAACACACAATATGGTAATTCATTTACAGTTTTGCAGGTGAGGGAACACCCCAGTAAAGTTTGGGAAGATAACGATGAACACTGGAGAAGCCAGGCTATCAACAGAAGGTGTGGGACAAGGTGGTGAGTGCTAACAGTACAACTAGAGGTATGTAAAGAAAATTTTAGTAAAATGCAAATATCTTGATAAAGTACCTACTGATTATGATTAACCCACTGCATCCCGTCAGCGTATGGGTACGTCAGAATTTTTTTGCAAGCCGAGACCCATCGACGTACTGGCACGTTTTGCAATTGTGAGGTCCGTCATTTGCACATTTTTAAAGTTTCACCGGTGATTTTTGATAGGCACGTGGGAGACCTTCCTCTTCCCGCCGCCAGGCGTTGAGACTCCCCGACCCCGAGTCACCCCCTTTGCACCATGGTCTCAGCAACATACCTGTTAGCAGTGACCTGGCCAATAAAGACATGTCACTCTGCAGTCTCTCCAGTGACAAAATTCAAGCTTCCCTTGATGCCTCCACAAGTGAGAGAGATTCCCCATTCGATGACGATGTGGAGGACAATGATTACGTGGCGCCAAAGGAAGAAACGAGCAGGAGTGATGAGGGGGGTAATGTTGCCAAAGAAGGTGTGGTATATTGATGTGTTCGGTGAGTGAAACCGCTTGTATCACCTATTTTATTGTGTGAAAACCAATATATTCTTGTACTACATATGAATTCGTACTGAGTGAACAAATATCTACCTGTTCTGAGTGGTTTCCAATAGTTACCGCTACCATAAAAATGACAGCAGCAGCACGCGCCCAGAGAAGACGGTACCAGGTGTTCGGACAGAAACCTGTATAGCGTACTTATTAGCTCAGGTGAGCACTTTTTTTGGTATTTTCCAATGTTTCTCATAAAAAGTGGAGGTTTGAGGGGGGGGGGGATTGAAAATCTGCCTGGATTGGAGGAGGTCATTGATGAAAAATTGGCCGGGATGCGGTGGGTTAAAAGCCTTTTGTGTGTGTGTGTGAAGGAGGGGTAGTATCTGTATGCTACTTAGGTATCCTTGCCTCATAGTTGGTTATAGATGAATTTTGGCCACATAATACGTATATAGATGCTGGAGAGGGATGCCTTGACCTGGTGACACAGAAATGACTGTGCACTGGTACTGTCCAGTTACGTAAGAACAGTCATGCAGTCCATCCTCCTCCTCTCAGGGAATATGGATGAAGCTGAGACACGCTATTGAAAATAGCAGAAATTCTCTGTTATATCATTGTCACTGTTTGCAGGTCTCTCTCTCCAGCATAATGATCAACTGTACTGATGTACTGGTATACCCCGGTATGCGATACCCCAGCTTAACGATGGGGGTAGAAGTACCATCATACCCCGCCTAATGGTGGCCAAACCCTGGTTTAACAATGAGTTTAAATTTTTTGTTTTTTTTACCAGTTTTGATGATCATACAACAAATTTTGTGTTTAGGTTGATTTATAAACTGTTTTTAGACTTCGATTAATGTGTTTTAGGCATAGGTGGGGTGAACATTGTCATTTTCGGGTACAGTTTAATAAGATTGTTTTTTTTCCTAGACATTTGACACTTTTTAGATTATATTTTTGGGTTTAGGTGAGTTATGAACTGCTCTTAGGCTTAGTTTAGCTTTTTTAAAAGCTATTTTGGGGTGTATATGAGCTAGAAACTTGTTTTTGGACTAATTTGGGTGAGTTTAGGACTTGGTTTTTTTTGGGGGGGAACCAAAGGCTCAAAAAAGAATCCCTATACTTTACATGTTACATATACCTCGATACATGATACCCCATCTGGTGATAGGTTTTTACTTAACCAGTTGTTATGAGTCCATATTATAATTACAAATCTTAATAGATAGATAGATAAATAGATAGACAGCTCCATGTGAGCCTGGGAAAGGGAAATGATCTTGCAAGTTAACTGAGGAAATGCTGACGACAGATTAGGAAGTAGCAATGTCAGGAGATGATGTAGGTAGTGTGTCAGCGAGATAGCAGGGGAACAAAGCCTAGTGACATACACACATACTCACACACAGGTTTCTGGAACTTTCCAACCACAGTGTAACACACGTGACACGACCCCTGTTTCACCAGAATTTAGGAAAGAGAGCTCAGGAGGAGGCTAGCGATTGAACCGACAGGTAGTGGAGAGAGTGAACAAGAAAAGAGGGGCTCAACTAGACTTACTTATTATATTGTCTCTGTAAGACATACCCTGCTCAACTTAGATTTCTCTGAAGATAATAAATGAAGATCAACTCCTTGTATTCATCTTTAATTCCTACTACAAGAAATCGAGAGTGAGAACTAATCGACAAAACTTCTCTAGAAGTAACTACAAGGTCCTTTTTTGTGATATTTGTGGAAAGTTCCAGAAACCTGTGTGTGTGTATGTCACTAGGCTTTGTTCCCCTGCTATCTCGCTGACACACTACCTACATCGTCTCCTGACATTGCTACTTCCTAATCTGTCGTCAGCATTTCCTCAGTGAACTTGCAAGATCATTTCCCTTTCCCAGGCTTGCATGGAGCTGTCTATCTATCTATTTATCTATTAAAGATTTGTAATTATAATATGGACTCATAACACAGTTGCATTGTTAAACCGGAGTATACCTGTACTGTATAACAATGTACAGCCTAGTAGTGTATAGAATGGTAATTTTTAAAAGTTTTGCAGGTACTTCGGAAATTAACTGGCCGGGGTTTGAAGATCCGATGGGCAGCCTTCAAGCTTAATCATCAGTGGCTGAGGACATACCATTTCTTTCTCCACTTCATACGAACTCTCATCTGTTCACCCCATGGAGGTAAGTAATAATGCCACAATTTTATTTCAGTATTTCTTACTACCAGATTGGTTTTCAGTTTCAGTTACACTTTTGGCATGTACCATAAGTTTATTTTTTATCTTGATTAATCATACCCGGTACCACCAAAATATTTGTAGTATCTTTTTAAATTTCATAACATGCAGTAGCTGAGGGATTAATAAAGGTTGTATCGAACCATTCTAGCTCAGAAAAACTGTTTAGGAGAATGGAAGTGTCTGGAGGTAGCAAGACTGAAATATAAAACAAATCACCAGATTGATTGAGTTAAAATATTAAATGTCCAATTTACTAATACATTCATATTTTGCAGATATGCAGCAATATCATCCATCCCTGCAATGCCCTCTTTTGAAGGTGATTAATGATAAAATGTTGGATAGGGATGGCTTCACCCAGTAGCACTGATACCTCCAAATATACCAACTTTAGAGTAATTTCTTGTGAATTGTTTGATGAAGGCTGTATCTAGCCATCTAATTGGATAAGTCTCCTCTGAAAAGTCTCTCGAGTTAAATCATGTGGAGGTAGAAGGAGTACAATCCACCCTTGTTTTACGATTATGTCTTTGAATAAAATCCATCACCTTGGGATTTGTCATGTCTGTAGTCATTATAGTATATGTTCAGTGGGAATGTTTTTGGCCGAGGATCACCTACTCAGCAAAGTCTAAAAAAGTTTCCAGCTCACCTAAACTGGTAATTGTTTTACTTCATTGCACTGCACTTGCTCTTGGCCAAAAAAATATGTATAATAATCAGTTTACAACTCTTCTGTTCTGGTAGTTTTTAAATTTTCCTGCACTTCACTTGCTGATTTGGCCACACCAATACAATAGTGTTCCATCACTAACACTAACACACCCAAAAGTGACAGAGTTCAGAGGCCATCTTGAAACTAACAATTGAATATGCTTGCCTTTTGATGATCGAACAGTACCTTTGCTATGCTGTATATCAGAAAAGGTTCTTGTAGTCATCATACAAGCCTTTCACTACACGCTGGGTCATCGTAAAGTATGACCAAAGATGTGCCATCTGATTGAAGGTTTAAGTAGTCATGCTCCCTTGTTGATGTAATTTATCCATGTTGTTATTGTTGTATTATTATTATTTTATTGCATACTGGTAATTGCCATGATAACTTTACTCTTTTTACCTTAACCTGGCCTTATTATTCCATCTCTCCATCTTGAATAGTAATTTGTAATGCTAGATTAACACTAGTATATTATGATAGTCATGATATAGGGCCTTGAAAAATGTAGAGCCATAGCATTGTATTTTCAGCCACTGGACCACATGAAATAAACTGCAAAAAACAAAAATCTGGCCCAGGTTACGGGGTATAAAGTGTAGTCTGTTGGTATTTATCATTTTTATTTTATATAATATATAATGTGTACCAGTGATATTTATATGTACTGTATTTTTGTCACATTTCAGATGTGTTTTAGGCATGGATTAGGAGATTATTGTATTGGTTCTGTATTAGCATTTTCGTTATTTGTTTTTTGGCTGATATTTAGTGTGTGTGTGTGCGTGCGTGTGTGTTCTTACCTAATTGTATCTTTACAGGAATGAGTCATACTCGTACTGTCCCGTGTCTTAAACCATATTTATCGTACATATCCTTAAATTTGTGAATTGTTTTGGCACACACTATTTCATTCGGTAGTGTATTCCACTGATCAACTGCACTGTTTGGGAAACTAAAGTTCCTTACGTCTTTATCGTCTCTCTTTTTATGCAGTTTTTGCAGTGTCCTCTTGCTGATGGATCCCCATAGGTTATGTCATCATTTATGTCTATTTTCTCCTTCCCTGATATGCATTTATATAGCATAATCATGTCACCTCTTTTCCTTCTGTCCTGTGGTGTTGGTAGATTCAGTTTTTTTAGCCTTCGTAGCTTAGATCCCTTAACCTTGGTACCCATCTTGTAGCCGCCCTTTGAACTTTTTCAATCTTGTCTATGAGTTTTTTTTAGATGACTCCAGACTACTGATGCATACTCCAAGTTTGGTCTAATGAATGATGTTATTATTTTTCTTAGCATGTCTTCATTTGTGTGTGTGAACGCTATTCTCATATTTGCAAGCTTTCATTGCTAGCTTCCTTTCTGGTCGTTCTATAGCCGCTGTTGTAGACGGCCATCATTCTTCTCCTAGATCTATCAACAGTGGTGTTCCTCAGGGCTCTGTCTTATCACCAACTCTCTTCCTTTTATTCATCAATGACCTTCTAAGCTGTACATCTAACCCTATCCACTCATACGCTGATGACTCCACCCTTCACCTTTCCATTCGGTTCCCGCAACGCCTATCTCAGCAGTTACTTCAACAAACAGTGGATGAGGCTATGGCACACCTAATGTCTGACTTGGCTCGTATCTCTGACTGGGGTAAAAATAATCTGGTTGTTTTTAATGCATCTAAGACTCAGTTCTTACACCTATCAACCCGACAAAATCTTCTACAGGTATACCCACTAATGTTTAATAATATTCAGCTTAATCCTGCATCATCCTTGAACATGCTTGGGGTTTCATTTACTCGGGTCTTATCTTGGAAAGATCATATTACATCTCTTGTAAAATCTGCTTCCAGGAGATTAGGTGTGCTAAGCTGACTCCGTTTGTTCTTTACCCCTGCACAATTGTTGACTCTATACAGGGGTTTTATCCACCCCTGTGTGGAGTACAACTCTCATGTGTGGGGAGGCTCCCCTCATACAGCTCTTCTCAATAGGGTGGAGTCAAAGGCTTTTCGTCTCATTAACTCTCCTTCTCTTACTGACTCCCTTCAACCTCTGTCTCTTCACCGCACTGTTGCATCTTTCTCTTCTGTCACTACTTTAATGGTCACTGCTCCTCTGAACTGTCTGCATGCATTCCTCCACCTCAACGACGGGCGCGTGGCACCCGTCAAGCAGCAAACTCATCCATTTTCTGTCCACCTCTTATCCCTTTTCTGTCCAACTCTCTAATGCAAGAGTTAACCGTTACTCCCAGTCCTTCATTTATGCAACAGGTCAACTCTGGAACTGCCTCCCTCTGTCTGTATTTCCTGCTGCCTATGATCTCCAGTCTTTCAAACGCAGTGTGTCCAGGCATCTCGAAATGATTGGATCTTGAATTTGGCTCTCTATTGTAATTTGTTTTTCTCTTGGCGGAACCTGTTATTGCGGGCTCATGGCCTTTGGTTCCTTCTTCCTCAAAAAAAAAAAAAAAAAAAAAAAATGTATACATGTTCTGTACCTTCTCACTGATGTGGTCAGCCGGAGATAGTCTGTTATTGATAATCACACCTAGGTCCTTTTCTCTTTCTGATGAGTGTAGGGTTTTATTTCCTAACTTAAAATCCCACTTGGGTCTTTTTCCACTTTTACCAAACTTGATTACATGACACTTGTCCACATTGAATTCCATTTGCCATGTATTACTCCATTCATGAAGTTTATTTAATTCTTCTTCTTGGTCTTTACAAGAGTCTGTGTTAGTAATTCTCCTTTGTGTTTTTGCATCATCTGCAAATAGGTTTCATTTCCAGTGTTACTGTCTAGATCATTTATATACGCAAAAAACATGATTGGTGCCAACACTGAGCCCTGTGGAACTCTGCTAGTCACTTCTCTCCATGGTGAGTAATTACCCCTTAGTACTGTTCTCATTTCTCTTTTTATGAGAAAATATTGCATCCAACAATACAGTTTGCCTCTGATTCCTCCTTGATGGTACAGTTTCCATAAAAGTCTTTGATGTGGTACTGTGTCAAATGCTTTCTTGAAATCTAAATAGATACTGTCCACCTATCCTTCTCATTTCTGTAATGTGTCTGTTACTCTCATAGTAGCTCAACACATTAGTAACACATGATTTTCCTTTTCTGAACCCAAACTGTCTTTCTGTTATTGTGTTCTAGATGGTTTACCCAAGCTTTTCTTGTAAGCTTTTTTAATACCTTGCTTACAACACTGGTTAGTGATACTGGTCGGTAGTTGAGTGGATGTTGTCTATTCCCTTTCTTGAATAAGGGAACAATGTTTGCTTTCTTCCAAATATCAGGTAGTTTACCTTGTCTCAAGGATTTCTTGAAAATTAAAAATAATGATTTACTTACCTCCTCTGCACATTCATATAGCACCCAACATGAAATTTCATCAGGACCATTTGCTTTTCCTTTGTCTAATTTACTTAACTCCCCCTGTATTTCTTTTTCTGAAATTTGTATATCTGGTAGTATGTGTGGGCATGAATGTTCCACATAATCCCTCTCAATTTTTTTTTCTTCTGTAAAAACTGATTGGAAATTCTTATTTAGTGCTTCACAAATATCCTTCTCTTGTGTATAGGTGATTCCCCCGTCCGTAATGGATTGTATTTTATCTTTTACTTTGGTTTTGCTTCTGATGTAGCTGTAAAATAGTTTCGATTGATCACTACTTTTATTTATGATATCCTCCGCAAACTGTTTTTGGGCTTCCCTCCTTATTCTTGTATAATCGTTTCTTGCTTGTTTGTAGTTGTTATATGCCCTTTGACTATTGTGTCTTCTGTATGTATTCCACAACAAATCTCTTTTTTCTTTTGATTTTTTACATTCTGTGTTGAACCATTTCTTTATTTTCTTTTATGCTTCTTTGTGCTGTGGGATGTACTTCTGGACTCCAACTTCATGAAGTTCACAGAATTTTTTATATACAGTATTTAAATCTTGTCCTCTAAGCTCCTTTTCCCAATCAGTTTCTAAGAAGTGCTTCTTTAGGTCATGATAGTTTCCCTTTTTATAGTTTAGGCTCTTTTTGTAACTTTCATTGCTGTTAACTGTCGTATGCAATCTTGAAGTTGCAATTTAGTACTGCATGGTCGCTTTTGCCGAATGGAGGGTGATATATTAAATTGTCAGTATCGTTTTCTTGACTAGTAAATATAAGATCTAGCATTGAGGGTACATTGAGTCCTCTTTTTCTGGTGCTTTCCCTTACATGTTGCATTAGGAAAAACTCCTGCACGAGATCCAGGAGCTTTTGGTCCCAACCGTTTTCTTGGCTTATTATATCTAGAGTATTTCAATTTATATTTGTATTAAAATCTCCAGTTAGTATAATTCTTTACGATTTATCTTCCATTCTGTGTAGTAATTCTCTTAAACTCTGAATTGTACTCTCCGCCAGGTCCTCATATTCGCCTCTTTCCCATGTGTTTGATCTGGGTGGCATGTACAAATTGGCTACAGTTACTTTCCCTTCAGATGTATTGATCTCTACTGCAATCAGTTCTGCTTGTGAGGGTATATCTAGTACTATTTCTTTGACTTTTAGATTTTTCTTAGTTAATATTATAATTCCTCCCTTTTTTTTTAAGTTGCTATCTCTTCTCCATATATAGTATTCGTGTAAATTTAGGATGTCATTTGATATCTTTGGTGTTAATTTTGTTTCAGTTAGGCATACTATATGTGGTTCATTTTCTCTGATATAATCATTCATCTCTAATAATTTAGATACCATTCCATCCACATTTGAGTACATAACTTAATTATCTTATTTATATACTTGTTATGACTTGGTTCTGCTACCTTCCTCCTTTTTATTCCCTCCTGTTTATGTACCACTTTCGTACCTGCAATCCAATTACTTTGTAAAAAAATGTATTCATTTCCTCTGATCTTCCAATTTCTTTTTCTTTTTTTTTTTTTTTTGCTTCCTCTTCTCTTTAGTAATTCAGTTCCTCTTGTGTTAGGCATCTTTTTATCCATACATTTTTGAACTCCTCTTTTTCCATAAGATTCTTTGCATTTTTTATCTCCTCCACAGTGTTTACACTCTGGAAAGTTACCTTTAGGGGCCTTGATTTGTTTTATATTTCCCCAACCTTTTGTGTTCCTGTCTTTACTACATATTTCCTCTGATACTTCCTTCAATATGCTCATTACATTTGCCATCTCCTTTTTGTCTCCTGAGATCTTGTTTCTTACTTCTTCCTCTTCTTTACCAGTGATTACTAGAGATTTGTTGTTATCTGCTGAATCTCTGACTAATTTAGGATTGTTTTGGATTATTCTGTTCACTTCCTTTTTAATGCTTTTTTCTTCCACCCTTGATTCTAAGTCTCTCTTTACTTTCACCGTTTCGGCATAAGTGGTTTCCACATCATTTTTGTAGCTTTTCACAGCTTCATTCACCTGTGTTATATTCTCAGTATCACTGCTCTGATCTGTCAGATTGCTTACTTGCCAAATTGTCTCTGTATCATTTTTGAACTCTTCCGTAATATACTGTACTCTCATGGTTGACTACTGTACTTGTCATTTCACTAATTTTCCTCCTAAGTGAACCCACTTCTACTGTCAGTTCATCTGTTGTTGTGTCTTTCTTGTTGACTTCCTTTCCTAATTTTTCTATTTCTTCCTTTTGCAAGTGCATCTGTTTCTTAATTTCATCAATCTCATTCTGAAAAGCCATCTCTAGTCTGTGTACTCGTTCCACCAGTTTATTGTTAGTCTCCATTTCAACCAGTTCTTGGTAGAAATCATCATCCTGCTTTCTACCTTTATCCCTTTTCCAAATTTGCTTTACTAAAGTGTATGTGTGTGTGTATTTTAAACAAGCTTTCTCTATATGTTTCTTGTCTGTATCTTTGTATGTATCTTGTACGTGTATGTGTTTGTATGTGTATGTCTTGTGTTTGTTTGTGTATGTATTTGTGTATATTGTATCTTGAGTATCGTGTATGCATACTGTATGTATTTTGTGTATGTATTTTTATGTATCTTGTGTATGTATGTGTATGTATCTTGTGCATGTGTGTGTTTGTATGTGTCTGTGTCTTTGTGTATGTATTTGTGTATATATTTGTTTGTATCATGTGTATGTATCTTGCTTATGTGTATATCTTGTGTATGTATCTGTATGTATGTGTACGTAATTTGTTGCTGTGGTCCTAAGCATAGTGTGTCAATGTCTTGCTCTAGGCATGATCAGTTCCTGCTGCTGCTGCCGCTTTTGTTGTGGTACCAAACTCATCAGAATGTGAATCTGATGAAATGCAGAGGTTGGCCTGTCTTCTTCAGTCCACCATCCTCTTGTTGTGGGATAGGGAGGGAGTTGGGGGATTTTTGTATACTGGTTTGTTGTGGGATAGGTAGGCAGTTGAGGAACATTTGTAAACTGGCTTGTTGTGGGATAGGGAGGGAGTTGAGGGACGTGTATGCTGGTGTGTCTTGTTGTCGGACTGACTGGGGGAAAGCCAGATCCAGTAAAATCGAAAATCCGTTCTCCGGCATCCAACATCCCCCCCCCCCCATCTAAGATGGGATTTCAAGCAGAATATGTCCCTGTGGTTACCATAGTAGCTTTGTTTTCATCTGACAGAACTGGCACACTCCCACAATTTAAAAGTTGCTGTCGAATGAAATTTGATAGCCGGTATTCTCCATGGTCAAGGAAACTCGTAACACCTCCTCCTAAGTGATTTATTTTGCTTATTACCTCGTACTGTCCCCCTCAGTGTTAATTAAAGTATTCTGATATCAGCATACACTTCATAAATAATGTACTATATTATATTAACCAGCTGTATATCAAAAATGAATCACAAAGGAACATGTTAGGGAGCCTCCTTAAGAATAGAGAGTGATAAGTCTTAGTTTTGATGTAGAAATGAGTCTCCTTGTTTGCTGTAGTATTTTTTACTTGATGGAACTGACTCACTACTATGTTTTGCACAGAATTCAGTGATCAACAGATGAGACAGGACTGAGTCTCCTTGGCTGTTAGCTAAATCAACTCCCATATCCACTGAGCTCAAAGAGGTTAGGGATCTTAGTCAGGTTTTATTAAATGCATCATTGAGAGTAACCTCAGGGATAAAGGCACTGAATAGTGAGGCTGCTAGAGATAAGGCACTGAATAGGGAGTCTGCTAGAGATAAGGCACTGAATAGTGAGGCTGCTAGAGATAAGGCACTGAATAGGGAGTCTGCTAGAGATCGAGAGCAGGGAGAGCTGCCATTAGTTGACCAAGGCAGGCTGGAGCCCACTTCCATTTCAGAAGTCCTATGATATGGGTGAATGCTCATGTAGGCAGATATTCACAAATGCCTATTTGGCAGTGCTTGTTCACGGATGATCATTGGTGAGAGGAAATGGATTAACCAGTGACAAGTGAAAGTAAAGATGGTGGAGAGCTCTTTGTCATCACCTTTTTTTCTTACTCAGTGTGGTAATGTAGAGTCAAGAATGCAATTAAGGACGTGATAGATGGGGACTTAAACAGCTTGGCCAGTGAAATTGGCCACTCATTCACCACTTCGTAATCAGGTCCCTGGAATCCTGATTATATAGGGATATTGGTTGATAATTATACATATAGTAACTGAAATAAAAACTGAATAGTTGAAGGCCTTGTGCCCCTCTTGCTACTGGCAGTCTCTAAGGATCCCTCTCTCCTGCAGGAGGTGCTGCTCCTACAGGAGCAAGCTGTCATATCTCCAGGGGTGTGTCTGCTGAAGGATTCACCAAGATCGTCGCAGATCGATCCACTGATTTCCAAAGATGTCACCCACCTGCAGAAGGCAGTGAAGGCACAGGATTTATATATTATGTTTTGTACCTGTTTTGTACTTATTTTGCTTAACCTGACGAAGGTCGGCGACTTTTGTACTCGTACCTCTCCCCCACGGCATGCAGTGGAGGCAACGCCCTGTAGCTGCCGGGAGAGGGCGGGATTCAGGGTTGTCGTCCGGGCTTCAGGTTCTTTAACCCTTCTACTAAAAACCTTTCACCCACTAGCCCTGGTGGACGGTTCCAGGCAGATTGGTTTCTGTCTGGAACCTAAACCTCCCGGAGGTCCTGTTGCACGGCCAGAGCGTGGATTCAGGCCCGACTCCGGACTGGGGCAACTGCCGAGCCGCTGGGGGATCCCGTGAGCGTGCGGGAGCACCCTCAGTTAGGGGGTCGCAGGCTTTTATTTTAAAAGTCGAGCCTTCCATAATCGACTGGCATTGGTAGGGCCAACCAGCACTGGCACAGGTCAGCCTGGGAGTAGGGACAGGGTGTTAGGTAGGCAGGGTGTAGGACGGAAAGCGTAGCTTCCTACTCCTACAGTTCCTATACCTCCAATTTTATTTTATAGCTTTCAGGTTTTGGACCTGGAAGCAATCCACCCACCCCCACCCACCAACTTAACAACCCTCCCATACCTACCCACCCACCCACCAACTTAACTACCCTCCCACACCCACCCACCAACTTAACTACCCTAACACACCCATCCATCCACCCACCAACTTAACTACCCTAATACACCCATCCATCCACCCACCCACCAACTTAACTACCCTAACACACCCATCCATCCACCCACCAACTTAACTAACCTCCCACACCCACCCACCCACCTACCAACTTAACTATCCTCCCACACCCACCCACTTAACTACCCTCCCACCCACTAACTTAACTGTCCTCTCACACCCACCCACCCACCAACTTAACTACCATCCCATCCCCACCCACCAACTTAACTACCCTCCCACACCCACCCACCCACCAACTTAACTACCCTACCACACCCATCCATCCACCCACCAACTTAACTACCCTAACACACCCACCCATCCACCCACCAACTTAACTACCCTAACACACCCACCCATCCACCCACCAACTTAACTAACCTCCCACACCCACCCACCCACCTACCAACTTAACTATCCTCCCACACCCACCCACCTATCAACTTAACTATCCTCCCACACCCACCCACCTATCAACTTAACTATCCTCCCACACCCACCCACTTAACTATCCTCCCACACCCACCCACTTAACTATCCTCCCACACCCACCCACCAACTTAACTATCCTCACAAACCCACCAAATTTACTATCCTCCCACTCCCACCCACCCACCCACCCACCAACTTAACTATCCTCCCACACCCACCCACCCACCAACTTAACTATCCTCCCACACCCACCCACCCACCAACTTAACTATCCTCCCACTCCCACCCACCCACCAACTTAACTACCATCCCACCCCCACCCACCAACTTAACTACCCTCCCACACCCACCCACCCACCAACTTAACTACCCTACCACACCCACCCATCCACCCACCAACTTTACCCTACCACACCCACCCATCCACACACCAATTTAACTAACCTCTCACACCCACCCACCCACCTACCAACTTAACTATCCTCCCACACCCACCCACTTAACTATCCTCCCACACCCACCCACTTAACTATCCTCCCACACCCACCCACTTACCTATCCTCCCACCCACCCACCCACTTAACTATCCTCCCACACCCACCCACTTAACTATCCTCCCACACCCACCCACTTAACTATCCTCCCACACCCACCCACTTAACTATCCTCCCACACCCACCCACTTAACTATCCTCCCACACCCACCCACTTAACTATCCTCCCACACCCACCCACTTAACTATCCTCCCACACCCACCCACTTAACTATCCTCCCACCCACCCACCCACTTAACTATCCTCCCACACCCACCCACTTAACTATCCTCCCACACCCACCCACCCACCACCAACTCCTTCCACACCCACCCACCCACCACCAACTACCCTCCCACCCACCCACCAACTTAACTACGCTATCACACCCACCCACCAACTTAACCAACCTCCCACACCCACCCACCCACCAACTTAACTACCCTCCCACACCCACCCACCAACTTAACTATCCTCCCACACCCAACCCCCCACCTAATTAATTATCCTCCTCCAACCACCCACCCACCAACTTAACTATCCTCCCACACCCACCCACCCACCAACTTAACTATCCTACACCCACCCACCCACCAACTTAACTATCCTCCCACACCCACCCACCCACCAACTTAACTGTCCTCCCACACCCACCCACCCACCAACTTAACTATCCTCCCACACCCACCCACCCACCAACTTAACTATCCTCCCACACCCACCCACCCACCAACTTAACTATCCTCCCACACCCACCCACCCACCAACTTAACTATCCTCCCACACCCACCCACCCACCAACTTAAGTATCCTTCCACACCCACCCATCCACCACCAACTCCTTCCACACCCTCCCACCCACCTACCAATTTAACTACTCTCCCACACCCACCCACCCACCAACTTAAGTATTCTCCCACACCCACCCACCCACCAACTTAAGTATCCTCCCACACCCACCCACCCACCAACTTAAGTATCCTCCCACACCCACCCACCCACCAACTTAAGTATCCTCCCACACCCACCCACCCACCCACCAACTTAAGTATCCTCCCACACCCACCCACCCACCAACTTAAGTATCCTCCCACACCCACCCACCCACCAACTTAAGTATCCTACCACACCCACCCACCCACCAACTTAAGTATCCTCCCACACCCACCCACCCACCAACTTAAGTATCCTCCCACACCCACCCACCCACCCACGAACTTTACCCTCCCACACTCACTACCCACCAACTTAACTATCCTCCCACACTCACTACCCACCACGAACTTAACTATCCTCCCACACCCACCCACCAACTACCCTCCCACCCACCACCAACTCCTTCCACACCCACCCACCCACCCACCAACTTAACTTCCTCCCACACCCACCCACCCACCAACTTAACTGTCCTCCCACACCCACCCACCCACCCACCAACTTAACTATCCTAAACCCACCCACCCACCAACTTAACAACTATCCTCCCACACCCACCCACCCACCAACTTAACTATCCTACACCCACCCACCCACCCACCAACTTAACTATCCTCCCACACCCACCCACCCATCAACTTAAGTATCCTCCCACACCCATCCACCCACCAACTTAACTACCCTCCCACACCCACCTACTCACTTTGCCCTCCCACACCCACCTACTCACTTTGCCCTCCCACACCCACCTACCCACTTACTTTGCCCTCCCACACCCACCTACCCACTTTGCCCTCCCACACCCACCTACCCACTTTGCCCTCCCACACCCACCACCACCCACTTTGCCCTCCCACACCCACCACCACCCACTTTGCCCTCCCACACCCACCACCACCCACTTTGCCCTCCCACACCCACCACCACCCACTTTGCCCTCCCACACCCACCACCACCCACTTTGCCCTCCCACACCCACCACCACCCACTTTGCCCTCCCACACCCACCACCACCACCCACTTTGCCCTCCCACACCCACCACCACCACCCACTTTGCCCTCCCACACCCACCACCACCACCCACTTTGCCCTCCCATTCCCACCACCACCCACTTTGCCCTCCCATTCCCACCACCACCCACTTTGCCCTCCCACACCCACCACCACTCACCAACTTTACACTCCCACACTCACCCACCCATCAACTTAAGTACCCTTTCACACCCACCTACCCACCAACTTAACTATCTACCCACACCTACCCACCAATTTAACTATCCTCCCACACCCACACACCCACCAACTTAAACTATCCTCCCACACCCACCCACCCACCCACCAACTTAACTATCCTCCCACAAACCAACTTAACTAACCCCCACACCCACTCACCAATTTAACTACCCTCCAACACCCACCCACCAACTTACCCACCCACCAACTTACCCACCCACCAACTTACCCACCCACCAACTTACCCACCCACCAACTTACCCACCAACTTAACTACCCTCCAGCACCCACTCACCCACCAATTTAAGTATCCTCCCACACCCATCAACCCACCACCAACTTAACTATCCTCCCACCCACGTACCAACTTAACTACCCTCCCACACCCACCAACTAAAGTACCCTCCCACACCCACCAACTAAAGTACCCTCCCACACCCACCCACCCACCAACTTTAAAGAACCCTCCCACACCCACCACCATCCACCAACTTAACTATCCTCCTACATCCAGCACCACCCACCAACTTAATCCTAACACATCCACCCACCCACCCAACAACTTAAGTATCTTCCCACACCCACCCATCCACCCACTAACTTAAGTATCCTACCCCACCCACCCACCAACTTAACTGTCCTCCCACACCAACCCACTCACCAACTTAACTGTCCTCCCACACCCACCCACCCACTAACTTAACTACCCTCCCACACCCACCACCACCCACCAACTTAACTACCCTCCCACACCCACCCACCCACCAACTTAAGTATCCTCCCACACCTACTCATCAATTTAAGTATCCCACACCCATCCACCCACCAACTTAAGTATCCTCCCACACCTACTCATCAATTTAAGTATCCCACACCCATCCACCCACCAACTTAATTACTCTCCCACACCCACCACCACCCACTAACTTAATTACTCTCCCACACCCACCCACCCACCAACTTAACTCTCCTTCCACACCCACCCACCAGCTTAACTCTCCTCTTACACCCACCCACCCACTTAAGTATCCTCCCACACACACACCAACTTAACTATCCTCCCACTCCCACCCACCCACCAACTTAACTATCCTCCCACACCCACCCACCCAACAACTTAACTATCCTCCCACACCCACCCACCCAACAACTTAAGTATCCTTCCACACCCACCCAGCCACCACCAACTCCTTCCACACCCTCCCACCCACCTACCAGTATTCTTCTCCCACACCCACCCAGCCACCAACTTAAGTATCCTTCCCACACCCCACCCACCTACCAACTTAACTACTCTCCCACACTCACCCACCCACCAACTTAACTATCCTCCCCCCCACACCCACCCACCAACTTAACTATCCTCCCACACCCACCCACCCACCAACTTAAGTATCCTTCCACACCCACCCACCCACCACCAACTCCTTCCACACCCTCCCACCCACCTACCAACTTAACTACTCTCCCACACCCACCCACCCACCAACTTAAGTATCCTCCCACACCCACCCACCCACCAACTTAAGTATCCTCCCACACCCACCCACCCACCAACTTAACTATCCTCCCACACCCACCCACCCACCAACTTAACTATCCTCCCACACCCACCCACCCACCAACTTGAGTATCCTCCACCCACCCACCCACCCACCCCTCCCACCAAATTAACTAACCTCCCACACCCTACTCACTAACATTGCCCTCCCACACCCACTTACTTTGCCCTCCCACACCCACTTACTTTGCCCTCCCACACCCACTTACCCACTTTGCCCTCCCACACCCACCTACCCACTAACTTTGCCCTCCCACACCCACCAACCCACAAAATTAGCCCTCCCACACCCACCCACCACCACTTTGCCCTCCCACACCCACCACCACCCACTTTGCCCTCCCCACACCCACTTACTTTGCCCTCCCACACCCACCTACCCACCCACTTACTTTGCCCTCCCACACCCACCACCTACCCACTTACTTTGCCCTCCCACACCCACCACCCACCCACTTACTTTGCCCTCCCACAACCACCACCCCCCACTTTGCCCTCCCACACCCACCACCCACCCACTTTGCCCTCCCACACCCACCCTAACCCTCTTACTTTGCCCTCCCACACCCACCACCACCCACTTTGCCCTCCCACACCCACCACCACCCACTTTGCCCTCCCACACCCACCACCACCCACTTTGCCCTCCCACACCCACCACCACCCACTTTGCCCTCCCACACCCACCACCACCCACTTTGCCCTCCCATTCCCACCACCACCCACTTACTTTGCCCTCCCACACCCACCACCACCCACTTACTTTGCCCTCCCACACCCACCACCACCCACTTTGCCCTCCCACACCTTTGCCCTCCCACACCCACCACCACCCACTTTGCCCTCCCACACCCACCACCACCCACTTTTTGCCCTCCCACACCCACCACCACCCACTACTTTGCCCTTTTTGCCCTCCCACACCCACCACCACTTTGCCCTCCACACCCACCACCACCCACTTTGCCCTCCACCCACCACCACCCACCTCCCACACCCACCACCACCTACTTTGCCCTCCCACACCCACCACCACCCACTTACTTTTGCATCCACACCCACCACCACCCACTTACTTTGCCCTCCCACACCCACCACCACCCACTTACTTTGCCCTCCCACACCCACCACCACCCACTTACTTTGCCCTCCCACACCCACCACCACCCACTTACTTTGCCCTCCCACACCCACCACCACCCACTTACTTTGCCCTCCCACACCCACCACCACCCACTTTGCCCTCCCATTCCCACCACCACCCACTTTGCCCTCCCATTCCCACCACCACCCACTTTGCCCTCCCACACCCACCACCACCCACTTTGCCCTCCCACACCCACCACCACCCACTTTGCCCTCCCACACCCACCACCACCCACTTTGCCCTCCCACACCCACCACCACCCACTTTGCCCTCCCATTCCCACCACCACCACCCACTTTGCCCTCCCACACCCACTCACCCATCAACTTTGCCCTTTCACACCCACCACCACTCACCAACTTAACACTACCCACACTCACCCACCAATTTAACTAGCCTCCCACACCCACCCACCAACTTAACTATCTACCCACACCTACCCACCAATTTAACTATCCTCCCACACCCACCCACCCACCAACTTAACTATCCTCCCACAAACCAACTTAACTAACCCCCCACACCCACTCACCAATTTAACTACCCTCCAACACCCACCCACCCACCCACCAACTTACCCACCCACCCACCAACTTACCCACCCACCAACTTACCCACCCACCAACTTACCCACCCACCAACTTAACTACCCTCCAACACCCACCCACCCACCAATTTAAGTATCCTCCCACACCCATCAACCCACCACCAACTTAACTATCCTCCCACACCCACCCACGTACCAACTTAACTACCCTCCCACACTCACCAACTAAAGTACCCTCCCACACCCACCCACCCACCCACCACCACCCACTTTGCCCTCCCACACCCACCACCACCACCCACTTTGCCCTCCCACACCCACCACCACCACCCACTTAACCCCCTCCCACATCCACCCACCCACCCACCAACTTTGCCCTCCCACACCCACCACCACCCACTTAAGTATCCTACCACACCCACCCACCCACTTAACTGCCCTCCCACACCCCCCACCACCCACTTTGCCCTCCCACACCCACCACCACCCACGTTGCCCTCCCACACCCCAAACCCCCCACATTGCCCTCCCACACCCACAACCACCCACGATGCCCACCCACACCCACCCACCCACCCACTTAAGTATCCTCCCACACCCACCACCAATTTAAGTATCCCACACCCATCCACCCACCAACTTAATTACCCTCCCACACCCACCACCACCCCCCAACTTTGCCCTCCCACACCCACCCACCCACCCACCAATTTAACTATCCTCCCACACCCACCACCACCCACTTTGCCCTCCCACACCCACCACCACCCACTTTGCCCACCCACACCCACCCACCCACCAACTTTGCCCTCCCACACCCACCCACCCACCAACTTAACCCTCCTTCCACACCCACCTATACCCACCAATAACTCTCCTCTCACAC